>NC_069505.1:309420835-309640835 GCF_027579735.1 Bombina bombina | reverse complement strand
ATTATGTGTAGGGACTTCCAGTGGTGCAAGGGTTACTTGGTAATTAGTATTCAACTGGACAGTTTTTTTTTGGCAAGCTACCCAGTAAAATACTTAAAAAAAAAAATGAACATTTCAGTGCCCAGTGTTTTTTTTAATTGCCCTAAGTTGCAGTATGTTTTATGGTTGAGTCAATTAAGTAAAATCTCGTTCATTGCTTTGAGTTTTTTTACTGCCAACCATGATTCAAGGAAGCAACATCATAGATTTGTGTGTTACTTTCAACCAAGGGGATACAATTACTGCTTCATTGTGAGAATATACATGACAGGTTTAGGGGTGGGGCTAAAGTTTTGGGGTGTGGCCCCACATTTCACCCATGCCCAGTCACCTACAGGTCATCCAGTATTCTTATGGAGGACAACTGGGGCACTTTTTAATATAGTTACAAACAGAGAGAGAAGCAATCTGCCAGGAACGAAAATAAGCTTAGTGGCTTGTTCTATGGTCCGGTTACCACCTGAGAGTAATTTCTTTTTGCCCAATTGTGCTTTTTACAGAGGAAAACATTCCTGATATATATCAGTCTGATCCACCTGATCCTGTTCCTGGCCGACTGCTTCTCTGCAAGAAGGCCAAAACGATTGCTTGGGGTTGCCGTTTCCCTTGCTCAAAGGAGAATTGCCTGGTATTTCGGGACTAGACTGACCATGTCAGCGGGATCAGACTCTGTGAAAAGCACAATTGGGCAAAAAGAAGCTACTCCCAGGTTGAAACCAGGCCATAGAACAAGCCACTGAGCTGCTGTGTGTTCCTGGCAGACTGCTTCTATTTCTGTTTGTATTTGTATTATGACCCTGGGGAAAGTCTCCCTAAGGGTGATGGGGGAAACCAGACGTGGACTCCTTGCCCAATGTGCTTAGAGGGATGTGACTTCACCTCACTGGCGAGGCCCAAAGAAGGCCAAAACAATCATCTGGGGTTATTGTTTCCCTTGCTCAAAGGTGAATTGCCTGATATTTTGGGCCTGGACTGACCTTGTTAGGTTACTTCAGGAAAGTTTTTCTCTGTGAAAAATGCAATTGGGAAAAAAGAATCTACTCCCAAGTAGTAACCGGGCCATAAAACAAACCACTCAGCTGTTGTTCATTCCTGACAAACTGCTTTTCTTTCTATTTGGTTTTGCACTTTTTATTTTTTTTATTAAACCCCTTCCACCTCACACATACCTCAGTCTTTACTTTGCCTCTGCTGGAGGTGGTCGAAACATGAAGATCTGCATTTGATACTTCAGATAGAGGAGTTTTCAGTGTACATTGAGGCCCGATTTCCCCTCAGAGTACAGCGCTTGTCAGAGGGATATATATGGGGAAAAGTTTGTGATTCACCTCATGGGAAATTTATCATAGACCTTACATAATTGGTTGCAGGGACTTGTCTTTTGCCTCCTTTTATGGATCTACAATATACTCCTATACCATAACCTCTGCTGATATGTTTCAGTGCTGGTTTTGGTGTCTACTGGTTGTTTGCTGGTAGATGAGTGCCTATTGGTAAGTATCATTTTTTAACATTTCAACACTCTAAAGCAATGTTATGGGCACTTATTGTTTATAGATATACTAGTCCTAAAGCCCCTGTACGCGGGCCATTTTTTGCAGTACAGGGGTCCCACCCCTTGCTCTCTCTCTATCCCCCTCTCTTTTGCTCTCTCTTTCTCCCCTCTCTTTTGCTCTCTCTCTCCCACTCTCTTTTGCTTTCTCTCTTCCCCCTCTCTTTTGCTCTCTCTCTTCCCCCCTCTCTCTTGCTCTCTCTCTCCCCCCTCATTTTGCTCGCTCTCTCTCTCCCCTCTCTTTTGCTCTCTCTATCCCTCCATTTTGCGCTCTCTCTCCCTCTCTTTTTCTCTCTCTCTCTCCCCCTCTCTTTAGCGCTTGCTCCTCTCTCTTTTGCGCTCTCTATTTCCCCCTATCTTTTGCTCTCTCTTTCCCCTCTCTCTTTTAATCTCTCCCCTTTCTTTTGCTCTCTCCCCCCTCTCTTTTGCTCTCTCTCTCCCCCCTCTCTTTTGCTGTATCTTTCCCTCTCTTTTACTCTTTCCCCCCTCTCTTTTGCTTTCTCTCTCCATCTATTTTGCTCTCTCTCCCCCACTCTTTTGCGCTCTCTCTCTCCCCTCTTTCTTTTACTCGCTCCCCTTTCTTTTGCTCTCTCTCCCCCCCTCTTTTGCTCTTTCTATCCTCCCTATTTTGCTATCTCTCTCCCCCCTCTCTTTTGCTCTCTGTCTCTTTTTCTCTCTCTTTTTCTCTCTCTCTCCACTCTCTTTTGCGCTCTCTCTCTCTCCCCTCTCTTTTGCTCTCTCTCCCCCCTCTCTTTTGCTCTCTCTCTCTCCCCTCTCTTTTACTCTCTCTCTCTCCTCTCTTTTGCTCTCTCTCTCCCTCTCTTTTGCTGTCTCTCGCCCTCTCTTTTGCTGTCTCTTGCCCTCTCTTTTGCTCTCTCTCACCCTCTCTTTTGCGCTCTCTCACCCTCTCTTTTGCGCTCTCTCCCCTCTCTTTTGTGCTCTCTCCCCTCTCTCTTTTACTCTTTCCCCTTTCTTTTTCTCTCTCTCCCCTCTCTCTTTTGCTGTATTCCTCCCTTTCTTTTGCTGTCTCTCCCCCTCTCTTTTGCTGTCTCTCCCCCTCTCTTTTGCTGTCTCTCTCCATCTCTTTTGCTCCCTCTCCCCCTCTCTTTTGCATGCTCTCTCTCCCCTCTCTCTTTTACTCTCTCTCCTTTCTTTTGCTCTCTCTCCCCCTCTCTTTTGTTCTCTCTCTCCCCTCTCTTTTGCTCTCTCTCTCTCCACCCTTACTTTTGCTCTGTCTCTCTTGCCCTCTCTTCTGCTCTCTCTCTCCCCTCTCTTTTGCTGTCTCTCTTCCTCTCTTTTGCTCTCTCTCTCTCCCCCCTCTCTTTTGCTCTCTCTCCCCCTCTCTTTTGCTCTCTCTCTTTTGCTCTCTCTATGCCCCCTCTTTTGCTCTCTCCCCCTCTCTTTATCCTCCCTCTTCTGCTCTCTCTATACCCCGTCTTTAGTCAGCCACAGCATCAGGCCCGCCCGTGTCACGCCTGACCCCACCCATGCCCCACCCAATCTGCCCACCACGCCCATGTCACTCCTGGCCCCACCCGTGCCACATCCAACCACGCCCAGTCCTGCCCACATCACACCCATCCGGCCATGCCCACTCCATGCCAGATGAGGTCAGTTGGATTAAGCCCAGGTGTGTTTGTCCTCGTGCACAGTCTCTACTGCGCATGACAGCTTCGGACAAACATACTTGGCCTTTTATTATTTAGGATTTGCTAATATATATATATATATATATATATATATATATGGTCCTGTGACATATTCTTTAAATTATCCCCCTTAGTATTTTTTGTATGCGTCAGGTTGTTTGGTGCACTTAGTTTGTTTTTACACATCGGCCTCGCACACGATGGTGTCATGCCTGTCGGGTTAGAGCATGTCTATTTAGTTCTATTGGGTGTGGATTTACTTTATCAGTGAAAAAAAGAGGTTTCAAATACCTTCCTTAATTGTATTACTTGTGGACTCCATGACTTAGGTATTAGTTTCTCAGGAGTAGTGGATTGTGGACTCTCACCACCTGTATGAAAGAAAACATAATTTATGCTTACCTGATAAATTAATTTTTGTTCATGGTGGTGAGAGTCCATGAGACCCCACCCTATATTGTTAAGGGTTAGTTTATTTTTTTGAGCACATCTTTTTTCCCCCTGCTCCTTTTATGGCTCATATTCCTTTTTCTTACACTATGCTTGGCTATGCATTAGACGGAGGTATGTATGAGGTGGAAGGGGCTCTTGGAGATTGGGAATCTTTGCCTCCTACTAGTGGTAAAGAAGGGAAATTCCCAGGAATAATGGATTGTGGACTCTCACCATCATTAAATAAATTAATCTATCAGGTGAACATAAATTATGTTTTTACACCTGGGTTGCACTATCCAGGGTGCTGAACCAAAAATGGGCCGGCTTCTTAGCTTAGATTACAGCTTTTTCGAATGAAGATAGCAAGAGAATGAAGAAAAATTGATAATAGGAGTAAATTGGAAAGTTGCTTAAAATTGCCTGCTCTATATCTGAATCATGAAACAAAAAAATGTGGGTTTTGTATCAATTTAAGAAGCCAGCAGGGTGCATTTCAGGTTCTGAACAAAGCCTGTTAAAATATATTGATGAACATCATTCTCTTATAAGTTTACTTATTTTAAAACCCATGTGTTTATTTTTTTATTAAGAGGCAGAAAAAATGTAGATCTCATTCAACTACATGGTTAATGTATAGTAAAGCTTCTAATTCCAGGATAAACAGAATGGTTTAACTAATAAACAGCAAGACTACGTTTGTAAAGTACAGCAGGGGCAAATATAGTAACGAAGCTTTTTGTGTTTGGTTAATGTAAAACACACAGCAGCTAATAAAAGCTCCTTATCACTGTAGGTAAGCTGTTTATTTCACTGTTATTTGTTCCAAAACAGATGCAGCCTCTTTAAATTAAAATCTACAAATTTGCTTTTTTTTTTACAGTTTATTATTAGTAACAAATAACAAGAGACAGGAAATATTATTTCAAATGTAGATACAAATTGCAGAGAAATTCAAGTTATTTAAAAGAACATGAAACCCAAATTATTTAGTTCATGATTTAGAAAGAGTATGCAATTTTAAACAACTTTCCAATTTATTTATTTTATCGAATAAGCTTCATTCTTTTGATATCCATTGTTGAAAAGCATATTTTTCAAGTTCAGAAGCTCCTGATTGGGGGCTGCACATAGATGCCTCGTGTGATTGGCTCACCCATGTGCATTGCTCTTTCTTCAACAAAGGATATCTAAAGAATTAAAGCAAATTAGAAAATTGAAATAAATTGGAATTTTGTAGTTTTAAATTGTATTCTCTATCTGAAACATGAAATAAATATTTTGGGTTTCATGTCCCTTTAACTCAACTTTACCTTTCATTTTTATTAATTTGATGACTGACTGTCAGGGTGCCAGGAATCAGGCTGAGGCGAGAAGTGCAAAAATAATCACACCTTTATTAATAGCAAAAAATTATAAAAAGTCTAAAAGTCAAATATCAAGCCAGGAGTCAAAACCAGAGCTGGTAGTCAGACGAGCCGAGTCAGGAGCCAAAGCGAATAGTCAGACGAGCCGGAATCAGGAACAAGGAAACAGCAGAGTCAGGAACAAGCCAGGGATCAGGAACCAGGAAGGATGTCAGGCAGCCAGGTAATACACAGGAACGCTCACAAACAGGTCTGAGACAACGCAAAGGCAAAGCATACTGAACAGAGGCCCTTTAAATAATAAGCAATGACATCACAATTCTTAGACTGCATCCTGTCTCACATGGATGATGCACACCAGTCTGGCCATAAAAGGAAGTGCAGTAAATGAGCAGCATCCCCCATAATGCACCATAGTCAGGAAGAGAGGTGAGTAAAATGGCTGCCAGCAGCACATGGCAAACACAACAGGGAGAACACCCTGACACTGACTCAGCAAAGAGGCAGTTAGTAATAACATTTTACATTAAATAGATATTAAAGATTATTTGTCTTTGTTGCATCTAAAATATGTAATTCTGAACATTATAAACAGACATTCCTTTTGTAAAAAGCCTTGTGGGCCTGTCAGTGAGGATTAATAGTGTACATGTGATCAGGGGTCAAGTCCTACAAAAAAAAAGTGTGGGAACTCACCACAACTTCCACCCCCTCACAATTTAATATATATTTTGCGGGTAAAGTAAGAAATTGGGTAATCCTAACATTACCCGTGTAAACCTGATATTACCCAAGCAGCTGTGGGTAAAGCCTGATGTAACATGATAAAATCTTCTCAGAGTTAATTGAGTCACTGCATCAAAGATATATATGATGCACTGTAATTCACACATCTTCACTATCTTTTTTTACTCTGCCTGGGGGGTTTAAGGGGGGAAAAGCCTCCATTGTAAACCTCATTCACCAAGGTTTACTTGGGGTGGATGCCAAGAGGATCGGAGGGGGACCTTCCTTCAACCCCCCAGACAGAGGCAAAAAAAATTGTGTAGATGGGGGAATTACATTACATCAGGCTTTACCCCCAGCCGCTTGGGAAATATAAGGTTTTCCTGGCTAACCTAGGATTACACGGTTTCTGACTTTACCCACAGCATATACACACACTGTATTTATTTGTATATAATCTATACCCTTTGGTTAATCAAAGAAAATCAAATCCAATGAAGGGTTGAATGGTTGTCTTTGGGCCTGAGAATTCTCCTCTGTCAGAGTCTCACCCACTCAAGGTGCAATAGTCCTATTACTGCTGAGGGGAGCTAAATAACTTCAGAGCAATGTAATCACATTGTGTTACACACATTGCTGAGTAATCATACAGTAGGACCACTGACAGGCTTGCATTTAGTGTATGGTAGGAAGTGTTACTGCCCATTACTAGAGGATCTCACTATCCCTCTAACCAGACTGTGCTCCAGCCCTTCCCACCAGCAGAAGCAGTGTTTACTGAAGTGTTTCTGTTCTCTGCAAAAATAGTGCATTAATTCCGTTCCCATGCATTCCCACTCGACTTGACCCCAGCATATAATATGTATGTATAACAACATTTTAATTTTATTGTGTTCAATCTCCCTTTAATCTGCATCTTCCTCAGTTTTAGAAAGAGATGGTTGTTGTAAATGGACGATATCTAGTCACATGACTATTATTAAAAATGCAAAGAAGATCCAGCACAATCTAGTAAGTGAAAATGACAAATAACAGTCTAGTAAGCATAATAAAAGTAACTTTCAAGAAGATTATATGTCCAAGTATTAGAAATAGTCCTTCCTCTAGGTCTTCGCTGTCTGCATCAGCCATTTCTGTACTGGTACATCGACGTGAATTAGCGGGAGGCCTGGACAAGAGTGACCACAGCATTAACTATGGAAGCCCACACAGACTATAATAATAAAGCATAAATGGGAACAGAAAAGCTTTGTAATCAACAGGAATCAGCAAAAGAAATCACGCTCCCAATGGAGATGGGAGAGACAGGAACTAAAATGTTATTTTTTTAGCTGTTCTTTCTAGCTACTCGGCTTTACATGCAAAGACAGAGATAGGATAACATTAACTTTGTGTGTTTGTGTGTAAAGGGTAATAAGTAAGTAATAAGATAATGAGACCTACTCTCCTACAAGCTCAGTCCATTTTAATGGGTTGGGCTTTCAACCAATATTTTTAGTATATAACAAATAACCTTAAAGGAACAATTTCCTATACAGTTTATAGTCTGCGGCTGGTATAACAAGTAATTTGAAACAGATTATTGGGAACACAATTTTATAATACACTATCCCTTTAAAACAATGAAAACTAAGTTTATAGGGAGCCTTGAGAAAATATATTAGATCATAAAAACAGTAGCAGTGGGTTTTATTTGTTTGCTGTTGGCAAGAATTTGTTGCTTATGTGAAAATATATTTTGGAATTTTATGTTGTGATTTATTTAGGAAAGATATATTCTTTGCTCTCACCTCTATTGATGAACCAAGGGTAAATCTATATCTTACATTACAATCCTTATACAAGATACTATGGATACCATGGGGCTGATTTATCATTGTCTGTCCGACATGATACGCTGTAGCATATCATGTCCGACAGACTGTTTGTACAATGCCGCCCCCTGCAGATTCACAGCCAATCGGCCGCTAGTAGGGGGTGTCAATCCGCCCTATCATATAGGATCGGGCGGATTACAGACCGCAGCCTCAGAGACAGCGGACCAGTTATAGAGCAGTGGTCTTAAGACCGCTGCTTCATAACTGCTGTTTCCGGCGAGCTTGAAGGGTCACGCGGAAACAGGGGCAACAGGGGCCATTTGGCCCTTGATAAATTGGCCCCCATATTTCCATTTAAATCACATATCTCTATTTGTTTTCTAACTAACATTAAAGGCTTATAAAAAGTTTATAGTATGCTTGTGCTGTACTTAGTGCAGCAGCTGCTGCTAAATGGTGATAGAAAAAAACAAAAATGCTTTTTTTTGTCTCAATAACAAGAATGGTACCATGTGCTTAGTACCAATAACAGAGATTACACAGCTACTTATTGGTACACATATTATATAGCCCTGGTATACTTTTAAATCCCATTTCCCTTTAATTCACTCTAAACAATTTAAAAAAAAAGTGTAAAATAAGGGATAGGAAAGTCAAAATTAAAGGGACATAAACCCAAATTTTTCTTTAATGATTTAGAAAAAGCATACAATTTTAAACAACTTTTCTATGTACTTCTTTTATCTAATTTGCTTCATTCTCTTGATATCCTTTGTTGAAAATGATATCTAAATAGGCTCAGTAGCTGTTGATTGGTGGCTGCAAATGGATGCCTTGTGTGATTGGCTCACCCATGTGCATTTCTATTTCTTCAGCAAGGGAGATCTGAAGAATGAAGCAAATTAAGGAATAGAAGTAAAATTAAATATTGTTTAACATTGTATTCTCTATCCGAATCATAAAAGAAACATTTGGGGTTTCATGTCCCTTTAAACTTGCATGATTCAAGTATTAATTTCTTCCACATCATTTAAAATCTTGATTTATATATCAAATACTAGATCAATTTTCAAGTTACAATCAACATATTATTTATTTTTTTATTTATAAAAAAACATGGAGCAGTTTAGAAATTTTTAACAGATATGTAAACTTGTTTTGCACAATATTAATTAATGGTCATTATAAACATAAAAAATATAATTAGCTTTAAACTCCAATTTATTATTTTAACACAAGTCTTATAGATTTTGGTTTAGAAAACTAAATTGAATTACCAAAAAGTTTTGATGCATTTGTCCATTCTAAATTATGTTTAAAGTTAAAGGGATACTGAACCCATTTGCTTTTCTTTCATGATTGAGAAAGAGCATGCAATTTTAAGCAACCTTCTAATTTACTCCTACTATCAATTTTTCTTCATTCTCTTGGTATCTTTATTTGAATGTAAGCTTACAAGCCGGCCCATCTTTGGTTCAGCACCTGGTACAGCTTGCTGTTGCTGATTGGTTGCTAAATGTACCCACCAATCAGCAAGCACTTTCCAGATCGCTGAACCAAAAATGGACCGGCTCCTAACCATACATTCCTGCTTTTTCAAATAAAGATACCAAGTGAACGAAGAAAATTTGATAATAGGAGTAAATGAGAAAGTTGCTTAAAAATGCATGCTCTATCTGATTCATGAAGAAACAATTTGGGTTCACTATCCCTTTAAGGGTTCTTTTTTTTTTTTTAAATTTTACTTTTCAATTAACAAATGTAGCAGTCAAATATGGAATATGACATTATTTAAAAGCTTATTTGAAGTACTGAAATTAACTTTCAAATGTTGTTTCTCAAACACTTTATTGTAAATATGTGAGAGGCAACATTCAAATCTGAAAAGCTTTGATACCTTGAATGTATTTTTTTAAAAATAAATATAATGTTACAATTGTTATACATTATCCATTTAAAGAAAAATACAGAAGCAATTGTCTAGTTTAAAAAAACTGCCAAAGTGAAAATTACTTATATCATTCAAATATTAAAAAAAAAAATATACAGTATATGATTCAAAAAAATATTCACCCATCTCTGCAGCAGTAAATCAATGAGAGCCCATAGTAAAAAATCTAGATTTTTTTTTTTGTTTCTATTATAGTTGACATTTCAGTTTTACATCTGTCATGTTCGAATGCAACAGACAATATGACAGCAGGATCTTACATAATAAATCAAGGCAAAACAGCAGGAGCTCAGTTATAAGGAAATTGTCAAGCACTTTCTTAGGGCAGAATGCAATCTTGAAAAGATTTTAGCAATACGCGCCCCTCGTGTTAAAATGTGAGGTGCACTTTTCCACCACAGTTAGATCCAGGCGACAATATACTGTGGGGATTTGCTCTTCAGAAACAACCTAACTGGTTGGGTAATTCCTTAAATGAATCCCATGACATGCAGCTGAAGTAATTTCAAAGTAAAGAAATATTGTGCTACAGAGGCCCTTAGGATACATTTATGGACACCACTCTCATTTCATGAAAAGTAATTTTGCATACAATGGGCTAGAACCTACAAAAGCTACTGGTGATTAAAGAGCCACAATATAGCATCCTACCTCTTGTTATCATATGGATCAAAAATGGCTCAGCTCTCACACTTAAGCCAATCAAAAGCTGATCAGCTTAAGCAATGCTGTATCTCTGGGGCATAACTAGAACTCTCTACGCCCCAAGGAATAAGCTGAGCTGGTGTTGCATTTCCTGTACAAATATGGCGGTAGTTTTTTCTGTAAAGCAACACTGTGCTGGCTATCTTGGAAACCATGCCACCATATTTGTAAAGGCAAACCCAAACACTTTCCTTACACTGTGAACCCTGTTTTGTAGATGGGTCACACAGGTGGCCCAGACATGATGCAGGTGGAGCCTATGCCCACTAGGACTGTCTGTAGTGACATCACTACTGATTTCAGGACCATATTACCCCATTAAAGGTACAGGCTCAGTCTCAACTGAGACCTTTGAGACCACTGTAGTTATGCTCCTGGTATAATTACCAAGAAATAGACATAGCTATTACTTTCTTACTTTCTATGAAAATATTAGAACATACTGGCAACAGAAACCCACTGACCAATTTGTTGCTAGCAACACTTAAAAGCAGTTGCACAACTGTTTATAGTTGTTTCTTACCTTCTTTTAGGCGGAAAAACGAAATGCCATAGTTTAACTTTAAATGTAACTCACCAGAGCTTCCTACCATGGTTTTCCCAAATAGCTGTCCTATTCTCCTCTTTTAATATTAGCCATGAGGTCTTGACCCCCCCCCCCCCCCTCTACAGCTGCTAACATCCACCATGACCTTGTTTTAGCACATTAACCCTTCTAACCCTCAAAACTCTTGTTCCACCAGGATCATTCTTCTCTAAAATGGTAAATCCCATGTTGAAGAATCTTTATTTTCAAGCCTCTGGAACCATTATTAACAAGTCTTCTTTTTCTTAATCTTTGTCACATTCTGATTCAATTTAGGATGTCCTACTTTTTTTTAAGCAAAACAATCATGATTGATAATTCAGTTTAGCAAATCAGGATTGTGATTGGGTGGGATGATTAACCAATCAGAAGATTGAACAATCACCACTTTTATATTAAGGCCATTGAAACAACCACATGTAGAGGGTATTCCAATGGGTGGGAAGAATGAAGGTTGTTAGATTTAGAGGGTGCATTTGTGAAGAAAATGTAGAGAAGTTTATGGGTAAGCTCATGAAGATAGAACTTTATTAGGGCTGGAGTTCAGGTTAATTGGAAAAAAGTTAAAGGGACACTGAACTCAAATTTTTTCTTTTGTGATTCAGATAGAGCATGGAATTTTAAGCAACTTTCTAATTTACTCCTATTATAATATTTTCTTCATTCTCTTGTTATGTTTATTTAAAAAGCAAAAATGCAAGTTTAGATGCCGGTCCATTTTTGGTGAACAACCTGGGTTGTCCTTGCTGATTGGACAGCACCAATAAACAAGTGCTGCCCATGGTACTGAATCAAAAAAATGCTGGCTCCTTAGCTTAGATGCCTTCTTTTTCAAATAAAGATAGCAAGAGAACAAAGGAAAATTGATAATAGGAGTAAATTAGAAAGTTTATTAAAATTGCATGCTCTATCTGAATCATGAAAGAAAGAAAAAATTGCACTGGGATAGCATTAGGATTATGATTAATTTGAATATGGAGGGCTGGGACAGAAGTGGTTAAAGGGCCATGATACCCAAATGTTGAAACACTTGAAAGTGCTGCAGCATAGTTGTAGAAAGCCGACTAGAAAATATCACCTGAACATCTCTATGTAAAAAAAAAGATATTTTACCTCAAAATGTCCTATTCACAACCGATTGTAAAGGACTTTAAGCAGCAAATCAGTATGCCTGTCCCGGGACTGGCAAGGGAGTGAGCCTCATGCACACTCATGTTATTTCCCTATTCAGTTTAAGGAAGTTTACTATGAAATCTCATGAGAGTTAAGTGAAATCTCATGAGATCACAGGAAAAGAGTTCATGACCTCAGCACTGTTGATGCTGATTGGCTGCAGTTCATTTCTATATTTTTTTTTTATTTTTTTTTTACCTGCAGCTGGACAGCAGCTGAAGAATAACTGTTTACACAGCACTTTTTTCTGGTGAGCTGAGGAGACTGTGAGGTAAAATATCTTCCCTTTTTTACATAGAGATGCTCAGGTGATATTTTCCTGTCAGCTTTTTACAGTTATACTGCATCAGTTTCCAGTGATTTAGCATATGAGTATTATGTCCCTTTAACTATGATTTCGGGTCCTTGTACAACAGACCTTAGCTTGATTTGAAGTGGGGGGAGGTACTAATGCTATAGAAGTTTAGGTCATAAACCACTGACAGCTAGTTGCATATAGCAAGTTGCCATTAATTAATAGCAGTCTAAGTTTGATCAGTTTGCTAAAATGGAGGTGCTCCATAATAGCTACCTACATAGTATAGAATGATTGCAGCAATATTAGTGATACTGAAAGAGGGATACAACCCTGACTGTTTCTAGCTCATGGTATGCATGTTTATGTGCAACCAATGACATCTGCTTTTAACTCAATCTCTTAATCCAGGACACTTTTAATTAACAGGGAAGAACTATACATTTTGGTTGTCGATGCTGTGATTTTTCAATACAAAGGTGTATTATAGGATCTTTTGAATCATTATAAAAAAGATTTACACTCTAAAACAGCAAAATGATTCTGTAGAATGTGGATTTTTTAAATTTTTGCATATAACACAATAATGTTTTTCTACCTTCAAGGTCTTTGATATTTTCCAAGACGCTCTTGACTAATGTCTTTCATTCAGTTCTAAAAGGTTTTAGATTTTGGCCTTCCCTTTCTTGTTAAACATTTCCTTTTTTTTTTTTTTTTACATTTTGGAACTTTTTTTTTTAACAGCCTAACCATATAAGGGATTTCTATGTTCCTAACTCAAGAAATTGTATTTAGTTAGTACAATTTTGGCATATTGAGATTCATAGTTCATGATGGGCTTTTACTGTAATATATCTTTCATCAAAATGAAGTAATATTGTATACAGCTATATAAATATTTACTTAAAGGGACAGTAAACACCAGAATTTTTGTTGTTTAAAAAGGTAGATAATCCCTTTATTAACCATTCCCCAATTATGCATAACCAACACAGTTATAATAATATACATTTTACCTCTGTAATTACCTTGTATGTATGCCTCTGCAAACTGCCCCCTTATTTCAGTTTTTTTTTTGACAGACTTGCATTTTTAGCCAATCAGTGCTGACTCCTAGGAGCTTCACGTGCCTGAGCTCAATGTTATCTATATGAAACACATGAACTAACGCCCTCTAGTGGTGAAAAACTGTCAAAATGCTTTCAGATTAGAGGCAGTCTTCAAGGTCTTCAAGAAATTAGCATATGAACCTCCTAGATGTCACTTTCAACTAAGAATACCAAGAGAAAAAATCAAAATTGGTAATAAAAGTAAATTGGAAAGTTGTTTAAAATTACATGCCCTATTTAAATCATGAAAAAAAAAAAATTTCTTTCATGTAATTAGCAAGAGTCCATGAGCTAGTGACGTATGGGATATACATTCCTACCAGGAGGGGCAAAGTTTCCCAAACCTCAAAATGCCTATAAATACACCCCTCACCACACCCACAAATCAGTTTTACAAACTTTGCCTCCCATGGAGGTGGTGAAGTAAGTTTGTGCTAGATTCTTCGTTGATATGTGCTTCGCAGCAGGCTGGAGCCCGGTTTTCCTCTCAGTGTGCAGTGAATGTCAGAGGGATGTGAAGAGAGTATTGCCTATTTGAATTCAATGATCTCCTTCTAAGGGGTCTATTTCATATGTTCTCTGTTATCGGTCGTAGAGATTCATCTCTTACCTCCCTTTTCAGATCGACGATATACTCTTATATATACCATTACCTCTACTGATTCTCGTTTCAGTACTGGTTTGGCTTTCTACTACATGTAGATGAGTGTCCTGGGGTAAGTAAGTCTTATTTTTGTGATACTCTAAGCTATGGTTGGGCACTTTTATATAAAGTTCTAAATATATGTGTTTAAACATTTATTTGCCCTGATTCAGGATGTTCAACATTCCTTATTTCAGACAGTCAGTTTCATTATTGGGATAATGCATATGAATAATCAATTTTTCTTACCTTTAAATTTGACTTTTTTCCTGTGGGCTGTTAGGCTCGCGGGGGCTGAAAATGCTTCTTTTTATTGCGTCATTTTTGGCGCGGACTTTTTTGGCGCAAAAACTTTCTTTGTTATTTCCGGCGTCATACTTGTCGCCGGAAGTTGCGTCATTTTTTTGACGTTTTTGCGCCAAAAATGTCGGCGTCACCGGATGTGGCGTCATTTTTGGCGCTTAAAGCATTTAGGCGCCAAATAATGTGGGCGTCTTTTTTGGCGCTAAAAAATATGGGCGTCATTATTGTCTCCACATTATTTAAGTCTCATTGTTTATTTGCTTCTGGTTGCTAGAAGCTTGTTCATTGGCATTCTTTTCCCATTCCTGAAACTGTCATTTAAGGAATTTGATCAATTTTGCTTTATATGTTGTTTTTTCTATTACATATTGCAAGATGTCTCAGATTGACCCTGAATCAGAAGATACTTCTGGAAAATTGCTGCCTGATGCTGGATCTACCAAAGTTAAGTGTATTTGTTGTAAACTTGTGGTAACTGTTCCTCCGGCTGTTTGTAATGAATGTCATGACAAACTTGTTAATGCAGATAATATTTCCTTTAGTAATGTTCCATTACCTGTTGCTGTTCCATCAACATCTAATATTCAGGGTGTTCCTGTTAACATAAGAGATTTTGTTTCTAAATCTATTAAGAAGGCTATGTCTGTGATTCCTCCTTCCAGTAAACGTAAAAGGTCTTTTAAAACTTCTCATTTTTCAGATGAATTTTTAAATGAACATCATCATTCTGATTCTGTTTCTGATAATGATTTTTCTGGTTCAGAGGATTCTGTTTCAGAGGTTGATACTGATAAATCTTCATCCAGATCACTATCAGTTTCTGAGATTCTCTTTTCTAGACAAGCATTACCAGTTTGTGGCTCTGCCGTTTGGCCTAGCAACAGCTCCAAGGATTTTTACAAAAGTTCTCGGTGCCCTTCTATCTGTAATCAGAGAACAGGGTATTGTGGTATTTCCTTATTTGGACGATATCTTGGTACTTGCTCAGTCTTCACATTTAGCAGAATCTCATACGAATCGACTTGTATCGTTTCTTCGAGAACATGGTTGGAGGATCAATTTACCAAAGAGTTCGTTGATTCCTCAGACAAGGGTAACCATTTTAGGTTTCCAGATAGATTCAGTGTCCATGACTCTATCGTTGATGGACAAGAGACGTCTGAAATTGGTTTCAGCTTGTCGAAATCTTCAGTCTCAATCATTCCCTTCGGTAGCCTTATGCATGGAAATTCTAGGTCTTATGACTGCTGCATCGGACGCGATCCCCTTTGCTTGTTTTCACATGCGACCTCTTCAGCTCTGTATGCTGAACCAGTGGTGCAGGGATTATACAAAGATATCACACAATTAATATCTTTAAAACCAATTGTACGACACTCTCTGACGTGGTGGACAGACCACCTTCGTTTAGTTCAGGGGGCTTCTTTTGTTCTTCCGACCTGGACTGTGATCTCAACAGATGCAAGTCTGACAGGTTGGGGAGCTGTTTGGGGGTCTCTGACAGCACAAGGGGTTTGGGAATCTCAGGAGGCGAGATTACCAATCAACATTTTGGAACTCCGTGCGATTTTCAGAGCTCTTCAGTCGTGGCCTCTTCTAAAGAGAGAGTCGTTCATTTGTTTTCAGACGGACAATGTCACAACCGTGGCATATGTCAATCATCAAGGAGGGACTCACAGTCCTCTGGCTATGAAAGAAGTATCTCGAATACTTGTATAGGCGGAATCCAGCTCCTGTCTAATTTCTGCGGTTCATATCCCAGGTATAGACAATTGGGAAGCTGATTATCTCAGTCGCCAAACATTACATCCGGGCGAATGGTCTCTTCACACAGAGGTATTTCGTCAGATTGTTCAAATGTGGGGACTTCCAGAAATAGATCTGATGGCTTTTCATCTAAACAAGAAGCTTCCCAGGTATCTGTCCAGATCCAGGGATCCTCAGGCGGAAGCAGTGGATGCATTGTCACTTCCTTGGAAGTATCATCCTGCCTATATCTTTCCGCCTCTAGTTCTTCTTCCAAGAGTGATTTCCAAGATTCTAAAGGAGCGTTCGTTTGTTCTGCTGGTGGCTCCAGCATGGTGGCCTCACAGGTTTTGGTATGCGGATCTTGTCCGGATGGCTACTTGCCAACCGTGGACTCTTCCGTTAAGACCAGACCTTCTGTCGCAATGTCCTTTTTTCCATCAGGATCTCAAATCCTTAAATTTGAAGGTATGGAGATTGAACGCTTGATTCTCAGTCATAGAGGTTTCTCTGACTCCGTAATTAATACTATGTTACAGGCTCGTAAATCTGTATCTAGGAAGATATATTATCGAGTCTGGAAGGCTTACATTTCTTGGTGTTCTTCTCATCTTTTTTCTTGGCATTCTTTTTGAATTCCTAGAATTTTACAGTTTCTTCAGGATGGTTTGGATAAAGGTTTGTCTGCAAGTTCCTTGAAAGGACAAATCTCTGCTCTTTCTGTTCTTTTTCACAGAAAGATTGCTAATCTTCCTGATATTCATTTTTTTGTACAGGCTTTGGTTCGTATAAAACCTGTCATTAAGTCAATTTCTCCTCCTTGGAGTTTGAATTTGGTTCTGGGGGCTCTTCAAGCTCCTCCATTTGAACCTATGCATTCGCTGGATATTAAATTACTTTCTTGGAAAGTTTTGTTTCTTTTGGCCATCTCTTCTGCTAGAAGAGTTTCTGAATTATCTGCTCTTTCTTGTGAGTCTCCTTTTCTGATTTTTCATCAGGATAAGGCGGTGTTGCGAACTTCATTTAAATTTTTACCTAAGGTTGTGAATTCTAACAACATTAGTAGAGAAATTGTGGTTCCTTCATTGTGTCCTAATCCTAAGAACTCTAAGGAAAGATCGTTGCATTCTTTGGATGTAGTTAGAGCTTTGAAATATTATGTTGAAGCTACTAAAGATTTCCGAAAGACTTCTAGTCTATTTGTTATCTTTTCTGGTTCTAGGAAAGGTCAGAAGGTTTCTGCCATTTCTTTGGCATCTTGGTTAAAGTCTTTAATTCATCATGCTTATGTTGAGTCGGGTAGAACTCCACCTCAAAGGATTACAGCTCATTCGACTAGGTCAGTCTCTACTTCCTGGGCATTTAGGAATGAAGCTTCGGTTGATCAGATTTGCAAAGCAGCAACTTGGTCTTCTTTGCATACTTTTACTAAATTCTACCATTTTGATGTGTTTTCTTCTTCTGAAGCAGTCTTTGGTAGAAAAGTACTTCAGGCAGCTGTTTCAGTTTGATTCTTCTGCTTATAATTTCAGTTTTTTTCATTATAAAATTTAAACTTTGGGGTGTGGATTATTTTTCAGCGGAATTGGCTGTTTTTATTTTATCCCTCCCCCTCTAGTGACTCTTGCGTGGAAGAGCCACATCTTGGGTATTCATTATCCCATAGGTCACTATCTCATGGACTCTTGCTAATTACATGAAAGAAAACATAATTTATGTAAGAACTTACCTGATAAATTCATTTCTTTCATATTAGCAAGAGTCCATGAGGCCCACCCTTTTTTGAGGTGGTTATGATTTTTTTGTATAAAGCACAATTATTCCAATTCCTTATTTTTTTATGCTTTCGCACTTTTTTCTTATCACCCCACTTCTTGGCTATTCGTTAAACTGATTTGTGGGTGTGGTGAGGGGTGTATTTATAGGCATTTTGAGGTTTGGGAAACTTTGCCCCTCCTGGTAGGAATGTATATCCCATACGTCACTAGCTCATGGACTCTTGCTTATATGAAAGAAATGAATTTATCAGGTAAGTTCTTACATAAATTATGTTTTTTGCTTTACTGTCCCTTTAATGTAGTAAACACTGAAACATCAATGAATAAAATAGTTTTCTTTCTTTATGCTCAAAATGCTAAAATAATAAGGATACCTCCACTATTTAAATGTAATTAGAACCCTTAAAAACAATTTACTTCCACAAAGCAAATGCAAATGAGAAATGCCTTAAACGGGACACTGAACCCAATTTTTATCTTTTGTGATTCAGATAGAGCATGCAATTTTAAGCAACTTTCTAATTAACTTCTATTATCAAATTGTCTTCATTCTCTTGGTATGTTTATTTGAAAAGCAAGAATGTAAGTTTAGATGCCAGCCCATTTTTGGTGAACAACCTGGGTTGTCCTTGTTGATTGGACAGCACCAATAAACAAGTGCTGTCCATTGTTCTGAACCAAAATGTGCTGGCTCCTTAGCTTAGATGCCTTCTTTTTCAAATAAAGATAGCATGAGAACGAAGAAAAATTGATAATAGAAGTAAATTAGAAAGTTGTTTAAAATTGCATGTTCTATCTGAATCATGAAAGAAAGAAAAAAATTGGGGTCAGTATCCCTTTAATTATCATTCACCTAGACTTTTAGAATCATGGGGTCCATCCGATAAAAATCGTCGCCCGCGAAAGCCGGCGACGCCAATATTTGCGAGGATTTGGTATCACATATACGGCGTAACCTAGAAGTTACGCGCGTATATTTCTGCCGTCGCCCGTAGTTTTTTGGGCTATAGGCAGGTATACCAAACCCGCGCAGTTTGGTATCCAATATGCAGCGTAAGGACTTACGTGGCGAAAATGGAGAAAACTTACTCCATTTTCACCTCGCCACAAAAAGCAGCCGTAAGAAGCCTTACGCTGACTATTGGAGCCCCGTAACTCCCTAAACTGGCTGCTAAAATAAACCTAACACCTAACGCATGCGCAATGTCTATCTCCCTGTCAACCGAGATCTTCTAAAATAAACCTAAAACCTAACGCATGCGCAATGTCTATCTACCTGTCAACCGCGATCCCCCCCCCCGAAATCCCTAATAAAGTTATTAACCCCTAAACCGCCGCCATCTACCTTATCTATCCCCTAATTAGAACCCCTTACACCGCTGTCATTTACCTTATCTATCCCCTAATCTGACCCCTTACACCGCCGCCACCTATATAAAAATTATTAACCCCTAATCTAATCCCCCTATACCGCCGCCAGCTATATTAATATTATTAACCCCTAATGTAAGCCCCTTACACCGCCGCCATCTCTATTAAAATGATTAACCCCTTATTTAATCTACCTACCCCGCCGCCAGCTATATTATCTATGTTAACCCTAAGTATATTATAGTTAATATAGGTATTACATTATATATATTAACTATATTAACCCTAATTATATTAGGGTTAATATAGTTAATATAGTTACTATAGTATTTATATTAACTCTATCTAACCCTAACACCCCTAACTAAATTTATATTAAATGAATCTAATTCATTTATAAACTAAAATATTCCTATTTAAATCTAAATACTTACCTATAAAATAAACCCTAAGATAGCTACAATATAATTAATAATTACATTGTAGCTATGTTAGGGTTAATATTTATTTTACAGCTAAATTGTTAATTATTTTAACTAGGTATAATAGCTATTAAATAGTTATTAACTATTTAATATCTACCTAGTTAAAATAATTACCCAATTACCTGTAAAATAAATCCTAACCTAAGTTACAAATACACCTACACTATCAATAAATTAAATAAACTACAAACATCTATCTAAAAATACAATTAAATTAACTAAACTAAATTACAAAAAAAAACAAACACTAAATTACAAAAAATAAAAAAAAAGATTACAAGATTTTTAAGCTAATTACACCTATTCTAAGCCCCCTAATAAAATAATAAACCCCCAAAATAAAAAAAATTCCCTGCCCTATTCTAAATTAAACAAATTTCAAAGCTCTTTACCTTACCAGCCCTTAAAAGGGCCTTTTGTGGGGCATGGCCCAAAGAATTCAGCTCTTTTGCATACAAATACAATACCCCCCCCCCATTACAACCCACCACCCACATACCCCTATTCTAAAACCACCCAAACCCCCCTTAAAAAAGCCTAACACTACCCCCCTGAAGATCTCCCTACCTTGTCTTCACCACACCGGGCCGAACTCCTGATCCGATCCGGGCGATGTCTTCCTCCAAGCGGCAAAGAAGAATTCTTCCTCCGGCGATGTCTTCCTCCAAGCGGCAAAGAAGAATTCTTCCTCCGGCGACGTCTTCCTCCAAGCGGCAGCAAAGTCTTCATTCTTCCGGCGGCATCTTCAATCTTCTTTCTTCGCTCCGCCGCTGCGGAGCATCCATCCCGGCCGACTACTGAACTTGGAATGAGGTACCTTTAAATGACCTCATCCAAGATGGCGTCCGCCGAATTCCGATTGGCTGATAGGATTCTATCAGCCAATCGGAATTAAGTTAAAAAAAATCTGATTGGCTGATTGAATCAGCCAATCAGATTCAAGTTCAATCCGATTGGCTGATCCAATCAGCCAATCAGATTGAGCTCGCATTCTATTGGCTGATCGGAACAGCCAATAGAATGCGAGCTCAATCTGATTGGCTGATTGGATCAGCCAATTGGATTGAACTTGAATCTGATTGGCTGATTCAATCAGATTTTTTTAACTTAATTCCGATTGGCTGATAGAATCCTATCAGCCAATCGGAATTCGGCGGACGCCATCTTGGATGACGTCATTTAAAGGTACCTCATTCCAAGTTCAGTAGTCGGCCAGGATGGATGCTCCGCAGCGGCGGAGCGAAGAAAGAAGATTGAAGATGCCGCCGGAAGAATGAAGACTTTGCTGCCGCTTGGAGGAAAACGTCGCCGGAGGAAGAATTCTTCTTTGCCGCTTGGAGGAAGACATCGCCGGAGGAAGAATTCTTCTTTGCCGCTTGGAGGAAGACATCGCCCGGATAGGATCAGGAGTTCGGCCCGGTGTGGTGAAGACAAGGTAGGGAGATCTTCAGGGGGGTAGTGTTAGGCTTTTTTAAGGGGGGTTTGGGTGGTTTTAGAATAGGGGTATGTGGGTGGTGGGTTGTAATGGGGGGGGTATTGTATTTGTATGCAAAAAAACTGAATTCTTTGGGGCATGCCCCACAAAAGGCCCTTTTAAGGGCTGGTAAGGTAAAGAGCTTTGAAATTTGTTTAATTTAGAATAGGGCAGGGAATTTTTTTTATTTTGGGGGTTTATTATTTTATTAGGGGGCTTAGAATAGGTGTAATTAGCTTAAAAATCTTGTAATCTTTTTTTATTTTTTGTAATTTAGTGTTTTTTTTTTTTTTGTAATTTAGTTTAGTTAATTTAATTGTATTTTTAGATAGATGTTTGTAGTTTATTTAATTTATTGATAGTGTAGGTGTATTTGTAACTTAGGTTAGGATTTATTTTACAGGTAATTGGGTAATTATTTTAACTAGGTAGATATTAAATAGTTAATAACTATTTAATAGCTATTATACCTAGTTAAAATAATTAACAATTTACCTGTAAAATAAATATTAACCCTAACATAGCTACAATGTAATTATTAATTATATTGTAGCTATCTTAGGGTTTATTTTATAGGTAAGTATTTAGATTTAAATAGGAATATTTTAGTTTATAAATGAATTAGATTAATTTAATATAAATTTAGTTAGGGGTGTTAGGGTTAGGTAGAGTTAATATAGTTAATATAAATACTATAGTAACTATATTAACTATATTAACCCTAATATAATTAGGGTTAATATAGTTAATATATATAATGTAATACCTATATTAACTATAATATACTTAGGGTTAACATAGATAATATAGCTGGCGGCGGGGTAGGTAGATTAAATTAGGGGTTAATCATTTTAATAGAGATGGCGGCGGTGTAAGTGGCTTACATTAGAGGTTAATAATTTTAATATAGATGGCGGCGGTGTTAGGGGCTCACTTTAGGGGGTTATAGATATAATATAGCTGGCGGCGGGGTACGGGAGCGGCGGTTTAGGGGTTAATAGCTTTTTTATTGTTAGGATAGTGAGGGGGGATAGCGGATAGAGGGTTATACGTGTCGAGCTATGTTAGGGAGGCGTGTTAGACTTGTCGGGCTATGTTAGGGAGGCGTGTTAGACAGTGCGGGTGTTTTAGACTTTAGTCAGGTTTTATAGGCGCCGGCAGTTTCTAACGTGCCGCAAGTCACTGGCGACGCCAGAAATTTGTACTTGCGCAGATTTCTGGACATCGCTGGTTTGTCAGACTTACGGCACGTTAGCATCTGACGGCGACTTATATGGGATAGCTCGAGTTGCGAGCTGAAACTGCGGGCGACGCCGGTTCCCTCGCTTGCGCCGCAAACTGCGATCTATATCGGATCGCGCCCCATGCTTTTTGTCTTAAGACCAAAAGATTCAAACATTTTTCACTTACAAACTCTTAAAGTGATTCATGCTATTTGAAACATTTTACACTATAGGCAGCTAATCATCAAGCAAAAGAAAAGCAGCTATGTAAAGCAGACAGTTAAGGCCATATTAAGTATAGTTAGACTCATAATAATATTAATAAGAATTATTAAAAAAAAATATTGCAGGGTTAGACAAAAAAACAAAAAAGGCTGCAAACAGCTTTAACATACAGCTACATAAATATGCATCTCTAAAGATGTATGTGCATGTGTATATATATATATATATATATATATATATATATATATATATATATATATATATAGCAAAGAGGAAGTCACTCACATGGTCTTGCAAAAGATAAAGTATTTATTTTGACGTTTCGGGTGTTACCCCTTTCTCAAAAAACAGCACAGTGTGAAACAGTATACTCACCCCCCTTAAATACCCCTGCACAGCAAACAATTAGTGTGGTAAACACCCTGGCACCCGGAAGTAAAACCACGTCACATGACACAAGGTAAAGCCCCGTTGGCATAGCAACCAGAAGCTCAGTAGTGTAAACCAAGTGAAAGTTAAAAACATAGTGAAAGTTAAAAACACAAGCAAAACAGATTGTTAGGAGCAATATACAAATACAAACATGGGTTTAAACAAAAAATGTTAACAACCAAACAAGGAGAAATAAAAAACAGAGGGGCGCCCCCTCCACTGTGATTTTATCACGTATTAGATTAACAACCAAACAAGCAGTAGTATATTATCATGCAGATAGCATTAATCACCAGGGTGACCGTAATCACACAGCATAAATACACGTAGCCATATATAGCCCCAACCAAATCATATCATAAAGTACAGGTAATGAACTACTGGACAATTTGCGGAGCCCAGGTATAGAACTACCAATAGCGGTCTTCTTAAGTCCCCCCTGTCATTTCATGCAGTTAGAAGTAGCGAGGCATAGAGGCAAAACACACAAGCCTGGTCGAACATGCAGTGATAGTCGTTATCACACACTCCATGCCACAGCACATAACCAATGCAGATACCCAAGGGAAGATATCAGACAACTTAGCAAAGCAAAAAATAGGACAACTTAAACAAAGTACACTTCAAAGAACAAAGTACACTTCACAAAACATAACTTAAGAAAATACCCAAGAGAACGTAAACACATAGTTAGAGGCAGTTCCTTATATGGTGTACCTTACTTGAGTAGATAATGTCCGATAGAACCAAAGGCAGGAACAGTCTTGAAAATAGAGAGGTGGTTCATTAGAGAGTATTGTCCCTATAAACAGCAGTGCCAGTCAAGGTGGACATTGAGCCCCCGGGGGTCATTGTCCCAAGATTGAAAATCCATCTTGACTCTCTTTGTAAGAGAATTTTAGCCCTGTCACCTCACCCCCCCCCCCTGCTTAGTGGGGGGATGTGGTCAATAATGATGTATTTAAGGTCGGTTACCTTGTGTCCTGCTTCCACGAAATGCCGTGCCACCGGCTGATCTGATGTGCCTTTATCCAATGCTGCACGAATCGTGGACCATTCTGGTCCTTAAGTCATCCACCGTTATTCCTACATAAAACATCCCGCGCACACAATGCAGGAGGTACACAATGAATGTTGTGGTACAGGTTACCCTGTGTCTGATCTTAAACTTTCTGGTGGAATACGGATGGATGAAGAAGCTACCTGTAGAGAGACCTCTACAGGTGGTGCAATCCAGGCACCTAAAAAAACCTTTCTTTGTTTTAAGCCAGGTGTCTTTGCTGTAACAGTTCCTGGGGTCAGTTTTTATTAGCTGATCCCTCAGTGAGGTAGCTCTGCGGTACCCAATTCTGGGTGGGGGCATGCATTTGAAAGGTAAGTCTTTATCAGATGATAAGAGTCCCCACTTTTGCTTAAGGGTATCAGCAATCCCTTCTTTATTCTTAGTATAGGTGGTGGTAAACACGAGTCTATCCTCAGGTGTGGTAGCATTAGTACCAGCTAGCAGGTCCTTTTGCGCTGTGTCCGATACTGCCATTATACTGTTTAAGAGATTGTTGTGGTTGTATCCCCTCCGTCTGAATTTAGTCATCATGTCAACCAGTTGTGCTTCTTTCAGCTCCTCAGTGGTATTATTCCTAGCTACCCTCTTGAATTGGGATAGTGGGAGTGCCCTTCTTAAGGCTGGGTGGATGGCAACTGATTGCATGAAGGATGGAATTCTTGTCCGTTGGTTTACTGAAGAGGGTAGTGTTTAACTTATCACCATGCTTGAAAATTCTTATTTCAAGGAAGTCTATTGCTTGTTTGTCATATGTAAGCTTGAACATGACTGTCGGATGTACCTTGTTGGGTTCCTCGAACCAGGCTAGTAGATGATTATCTGTGTCTGTCCACAGCAGAAACAGGTCATCAATGTACCTCTTGAATATTGGCACTCTGTTGTCTTTGAACAGTTGGGTGCCTTGATCCTCAAACTCCGCCATGATCAGGATGGCGTATGATGGGGCCATGTTAGACCCCATCGCCGTTCCAGCCACTTGTAGGTAGAAAGATCTTTCAAAGCGGAAATAATTGAGTTCTAGACATAGTCTCAGCATTTCACATATGACATCCGGGGGGGGGGGGCAACATACGGATACTTGAGAAGTTGCCGTCTTGTGGCCGCTATGCCCTCCTGGTGAGGAATGACCATGTAAAGACTGGTCACATCCAGTGTGACCAGCAGTGTATTTTCAGTGAGAGGAGGTAAGTCCAGTATTAATTTGAGCATGGATGCTGAATCCAAGAGGAAAGAGGGTACGTTGCGGAGAATAGGTTGTAGAATATGATCAATATAGGTTGCTATTGGTTGTAGAAGAGAGCCAACAGCTGACACAATAGGTCTCCCAGGGGGAGCGTCCAAGCTTTTGTGTACTTTAGGTAGCATGTAGAGAACCGGTATTCTAGGGAATTTTACCATCATGTACTTGTTTGTGTTGGTATCAATATAATTGTTCTTGAGTAACAGTTGTATCATCTCGTCCAATATTGTCTTGAATTGTTTGCTAGGATCACCTCGTAGCGGGCATTAGGTGTCCTTGTCCTCTAATTGTCGTATTACCTCTTTCTTGTAATTGGTGTAGTCTTGCAGGGCTACAGCACCACCTTTGTCTGCCTCCCTTAGAACTATGCTGTTGTCCTCTTGTAATGTTCTCAAAGCTTCTCTTTCTTTGATGGTTGAATTGTGCCTGTATTGTTTGCGCTTTATACAATTTTCTTCACATTCCTGCCATAGCAGTCTGGAGAAAGTCTTAATTGATGCATTGTGGCTGTTTGGGTCATAGTTGCTTTTACCCCTAAATTTGGTGCCTGTTTCTGTACTGTTAGTATTGCCAAAATGTTCCTTTAGTCTTAAGGTCCTAGAGAATCTCTGAAGATCCACATAAAGATCAAAGTTGTCCGGTTGAGAAGTTGGCACAAAAGAGAGGCCCTTGTTTAGGACACTCCTTTCTTCATCTGTGAGTATGTGGCTGCTGAGGTTTATGATCAGTTCCTCCTTGATCTGCCCCTCCTGGGTGGTCTCGGTGGGCAGCCTGTGCCCCCCCCTTTGGGTATGCGTCCTCTGCCTCCTTCGTTTTTTGAGCGTGTCTGCATCCCCTGCTGGTAGTCTGTCTCCAGTGGTGGTGATCTGGAGGTATTATCTGTATCAGCTGTTACCTGAGCTGTCTAGGGTCCCAGTCGGTCTCGTGCAGCTGTATCTTTGCCTCCACGGTCTGTTCTGAGCTAGGAATAATACCACTGAGGAGCTGAAAGAAGCACAACTGGTTGACATGATGACTAAATTCAGACGGAGGGGATACAACCACAACAATCTCTTAAACAGTATAATGGCAGTATCGGACAGCACAAAAGGACCTGCTAGCTGGTACTAATGCTACCACACCTGAGGATAGACTCACGTTTACCACCACCTATGCAAAGAATAAAGAAGGGATTGCTGATACCCTTAAGCAAAAGTGGGGACTCTTATCATTTGATAAAGACTTACCTTTCAAATGCATGCCCACACCCAGAATTGGGTACCGCAGAGCTACCTCACTGAGGGATCAGCTAATAAAAACTGACCCCAGGAACTGTTACAGCAATGGCACCTGGCTTAAAACTAAGAAAGGTTGTTTTAGGTGCCTGGGTTGCACCACCTGTGGAGGTCTCTCTACAGGTAGCTTCTTCATCCATCCGTATTCTACCAGAAAGTTTAAGATCAGACACAGGGTAACCTGTACCACAACATTCATTGTATACCTCCTGCATTGTGTGTGTGGGATGTTTTATGTAGGAAAAAAACGGTGGATGACTTAAGGACCAGAATGGCCAACCACCGGTCTGCAATTCGTGTAGCATTGGATAAAGGCACATCAGATCAGCCGGTGGCACGGCATTTTGTGGAAGCAGGACACAAGGTAACCGACCTTAAATAAATCATTATCGACCACATCCCCCCACTAATCAGGGGGGGTGACAGGGCTAAAATTCTCTTACGAAGAGAGTCAAGATGGATTTTCAATCTTGGTACAATGACCCCCCGGGGGCTCAATGTCCACCTTGACTGGCACTGCTGTTTATAGGGACAAGACTCTCTAATGAACCTCCTCTCTATTTTCAAGACTGTTCCTGCCTTTGGTTCTATCGGACATTATCTAATCAAGTAAGGTACACCATATAAGGAACTGCCTCTAACTATGTGTTTACGTTCTCTTGGGTATTTTCTTAAGTTATGTTTTTTGAAGTGTACTTTGTTTAAGTTGTCCTATTTTTTGCTTTGCTAAGTTGTCTGATATCTTCCCTTGGGTATCTGCATTGGTTATGTGCCGTGGCATGGAGTGTGTGATAACGACTATCACTGCATGTTCGACCAGGCTTGTGTGTTTTGCCTCTATGCCTCGCTACTTCTACCTGCATGAAATGACAGGGGGAACTTAAGAAGACCGCTATTGGTAGTTCTATACCTGGGCTCCGCAAATTGTCCAGTAGTTCATTACCTGTACTTTATGATATGATTTGGTTGGGGCTGTATATGGCTACGTGTATTTATGCTGTGTGATTACGGTCACCCTGGTGATTAACGCTATCTGCATGATAATATACTACTGCTTGTTAACATTTTTTGTTTAAACCCATGTTTGTATTTGTATATTGCTCCTAACAATCTGTTTTGCTTGTGTTTTTAACTTTCACTATGTTTTTAACTTTCACTTGGTTTACACTACTGAGCTTCTGGTTGCTATGCCAACGGGGCTTGACATTGTGTCATGTGACGTGGTTTTACTTCCGGGTGCCAGGGTGTTTACCCCACTGATTGTTTGCTGTGCAGGGGTATTTAAGGGGGGTGAGTAATCTGTTTCACACTGTGCTGTTTTTTGAGAAAGGGGTAACACCCGAAATGTCAAAATAAATACTTTATCTTTTTGCAAGACCCTGTGAGTGACTTCCTCTTTGCTGCTCTATCTATACTCTTGAAGTGCACCCGGCTCAACGGAGCTATTTGAAGCTGGAGTGCTACTACACCTTCTACACACACACATATATACATAGCTATGGCCAAAAATATTGGCACCCCTGCATTTCTGTCAGAGAATGCACCACTTTGTCCAGAAAATTGTTGCAATTACAAATGTTTTTGCATTCTCATATTTATTTATTTTGTTTCTATTGGTATGACACATAAAAATGGAGATTAAAAAAGACAAATCTGACACATTCCACGCAAATCTCCAAAAATGGACTGGACACAATTATTGGCACCTTCTCAAAATTGTAAGAAATAATTGCATTCCAAGTTTGTGATGCTCCTGTAATTTGTAATTAAACTCCCCTGTATCAATTAACAGGTGCTGACAATATAGAAATCACACCGGAAACCAGTTAAAATGGTGACAAATTGACTCAACCTGTAATGTTGGTGGGATATTCCTCTATCAGATCAAACTTGGCTAGTAGTCTTCTTATCCCGGGGTCAAGTGGAATAATGATAGGAAATATCCCAGAAAAGAGAGAATTTATGAAATGAGGTAAGCAGTAATCACGGTAGGCAGGATGGTCATTCACAGCAATAAGATGAAGGCAGAGAATGGTCAAGACAGGCAGGGTCCGGCAACAGGAAGGCAATCCAGCAGAATAGCAGTTCAGGGGTAAACCTAAAAAATGACCAGGAACAGGCAGGAGTCAGCAACAAAGGAAATCCAGCAGAATTACAGATTAGGGGTAAACCAATAGAATAGTCAGACAGGCAGAGTTCAGCAATGATAAGGCAATCCAGCAATTCAGGGGTTAAGCAAGCATAGGGGTCAGCCAGGCAGAGTTCAGTATTAATTAGGCAATCCAGCAATTCAGGGGTTAAGCAAGCAGAGTGGTCAGCCAGGCAGAGTTCAGTATCAATTAGGCAATCCAGCAATTCAGGGGTTAAGCAACCAGAGTGGTCAGCCAGGCAGAGTTCAGTATCAATTAGGCAATCCAGCAATTCGGGAGTTAAGCAAGCAGAGTGGTCAGACAGGCAGAGTTCAGTATTAATTAGGCAATCCAGCAATTTACGGGTTAAGCAAGCAGAGTGGTCAGACATGCAGAGTTCAGTATCAATTAGGCAATCCAGCAATCCAAGTACACAGCACCCAGAAGCATGCAAAGTAACACCTATACTTGGGCAGTGAGGATAAGGAATAGCGGTACTTACATAGGCGCCGATTCACACCAAGGAGAGTCTGAGGATCCAACCGGCATGAAGGGGAAGATGATGTGCGGCGATGACGTCATCGCCGCATGCTCAGTGAACCACCACATCTATTGCAACAGCCATAGCAACAGAGCGGCACATCAAGAGCGCGGGCGTAACACAACCTTTCTGTTGTGTGTCTCTTTGTGCCACTCAGTATGGAGAAGAGTAAGAGCAGCAAAGAATTGTCTGAGGATTTGAGAACAAAAATTGTGTAAAAGCATGGACAATCTCAAGGTTACAGAGGATCTCCAGAGATCATAATGTTCCTGTGTCCACTGTGCACAACATTGTCAAGAAGTTTACAACCCATGGCACGTGGACGAAAGAGAAACATTTATCAAAGATTGCAACAAAGGATTGTTCGAATGGAGGATAAAGAACCTCGATCAACTTCCAGACAAATTCAAGCTGACCTTTAGGCACAGGGTACAAATGTGTCAGCTCACACTATACGTCGCCATCTAAATGAAAAGGGACTCTATATTAAGAGACCCAGGCGGGCCCCACTGCTCTCACAAAAACATAAAAATGTCAGATTGTAGTTTGCCAAAAATTACCTAAGGAAGCCAAAATCCTTTTTGGAGAATGTGCTGTGGACAGACAAAACAAAATTACAGCTTTTTGGTAAAGCCCATCATTCTACTGTTATCAGAAAAATAAGTTAGGCTTTTAAAGAAAAGAATACAGTTCCTACAGTTAAACATGGTGGAGGTTCACTGAAGTTTTGGGGTTGCTTTGCTGCTTCAGGCACTGGATGTCTTGACTGTGTGCATGGAATTATGGAATCTGAAGACTACCAAAGAATTCTGTGGTGCAATGTAGGGCCCAGTGTCAGAAAGTTGGGTCTCTGTCAGAGGTCATGGGTTTTACAGCAGGACGATGACCCAAAGCACACGTCAAAAAGCACCCAGAAATTGTTTAAGACAAAGAGCTGGAAAGTACTGAACTGGCCAGCAATGAGTCCAGACTTCTATGTTTACTTTAAACTCAAAATAAAAGCGCAACCCGACAAGCACAATAAGCTTTCTTCTAATGCAATTAATGATCGAACAGGAGCATTAAATAGTGCTAAACTGATGTAGTATAACTATAAAAAGCTGACAGAAAAATATCACCTGAGCCTCTCTATGTAAAAAAGGAAGATATTTTATCTCACAATTTCCTCAGCTTACCAGAGTTCTGTGTAAAAAGTTATACTTCAGCTGCTGGTAAAAAAAATTAAAAAAAAATTGAAGAAACAGCAGCCAATCAGCATCAGCAGTGCTGAGGTCATGAACTCTTTTACTGTGATCTCATGAGATTTCATAGTAAACTTCCTTAAACTGAATAGGGAAATAACATGAGTGTGCATGAGGCACGCTCCCTTGCAGGTCCCGGGAGAGACATACTGATTTGCTGCTTAAAGTCCTTTACAATCGGGTGTTAATACTTATGGCATTATGGCATTTTGAGGTAAAATATCTTTCTTTTTTACATAGAGATGTTCAGGTAATATTTTCTAGTCAGCTTTTTACAGCTATACTGCATCACTTTCAAGTGTTTCAACATTTGGGTATCATGGCCCTTTAACCTATATATCAACTATGAACTGACATTTTTCAATCCCCCCACACTTGCCGACTGACAGTGACGGACAAATAATTGCTACCCACTAGCCACAATGCCAGGCGGACAGAGGTGGGGCTAAATAGAGTCCTAAGTATTGGAAATATAGACAATGAAAACATTAGCTATGAATTCTCTCATTAAAGGATTATGAAACCCCAACATTTTCTTTTGTGAGTCAGACAGAGCATACAAAATAATTCCAGTGTACTTCTATTTTCAAATTTGCTTTGTTCCCATAGTAATCTTTATTGAAGAGATACCTAGTATGGTGTCTGGAGTGGTCTTGAAAATGGATATCATTCTTGCAAAACTGCTGCCAAATAGTGCTCCAGACACCTGCATGTTTCTTAGATTACATTCCTACTTTTCAACAAAAGATACCAAAAGAACAAAGAAAATTTGATAACCAAAATAAATTAGAAAGTTGTTTAAAATTGTATGTTCTTTTTGAATCATGAAAGGAAAATTGTGGGTTTCACATCCCTTTAAATGCCACTTAAAATGGATATTTATTTTACATAGTGATATTGTTTCACAGGGATAAAGGTCATATGAAAGAGACAGTATAAGAATTTGAGGGTAATTTCTATCTTTTTAAAGGGATAGTAAAGTCCAAATTAAACTTTCATGATTCGGATAGGGAATGTCATTTTAAGCAACTTTCTAATTTACTTTTATCAGCAAATTTGTTTTGTTCTCTTGTTATTCTTAGTTAAAAGCTAAATCTAGGTAGGCTCATATGCTAATGTCTAAGCCCTTGAAGGCAGCCTCTCATCTGAATGCATTTGACAGTTTTTCACAGCTAGAGGACATTAGTTCATGTGTTTCATATAGATAACACTGTGCTCACGCACATGAAGTTATTTAAGTCAGCACTAATTGCCAATCTATCAAAAGATCTGAGATAAGGAGGCTGTCTGCAGAGGCTTAGATACAAGGTAATTACAGAGGTAAAACCGATATTAATTTAACAGTGTTGGTTATGCAAAACTGGGGAATAGGTAATAAAGGGATTGTCTATCTTTTTAAACAATAACATTTTTGTTTTTTACTATCCCTTTAAGCAGAAAGTCACTACAGAGTATTGTTAAAAGGCCATAAAGTGCAGCAATAAAATGCTGTAACTTTGTTATTGCGCTCTTTCTTGCATATAATTATGGGCCTGATTATCTAAAGGTCTCTGAGCTTTCAAGAGTATGGCCCTGATATTTATTACTTTGCCGCTCAGCCGAAATATTCTAAGAAGTCTCGTCAGTTCAGGCAAATTTTTTTTTGTAATTTTATAGTGAGAAATGTTTTTGTTGCTTTGTAGTGATCTTTATGTGAAATAGAGACTCCTACATTAAAATACAAGGTCTAAACCAGACACTCAAAATTGGCCCTCTAGAGGTTTTGAAACTACATTTCCCATGATGCTCAGCCAGCATATCAGCCAATTTTGAGGATGTCTGGTCTTAACAAATCCCAAAGATTTTGTGAGATTTCTCTCCATGCCTGCATTTAAAGGGATACTAAACCCAATTTCTTACATGATTCAGAAAAAGCATGCAATTTTAAGCAACTTTGTAATTTACTCCTATTACCTATTATGGTATCTTTATTTAAAAAGCAGGATTGTAAAGCTTAGGAGCCGGCCCATATTAAGTTCAGCACCATAGATAGCGCTTGCTTATTGGTGGCTACATTTAACAAACCAATAAGCAAGCGTAGCCCAGGTTCTAAACCAAAAATGGACCGGCTCCTAAGCTTACATTCCTGCATTTTAAATCAAGATAGCAAGATAACAAAGAAAGATTGATAATAGGAGTTCATTAGAAAGTTGATTAAAATTGCATGCTCTATCTGAATTATGAAAGAAAAAAAATGGGTTTAGTATCCCTTTAAGTATGTGAAAAAGATGCATACATTACAATAGGGCTCACAAATAAATTTAAAAAATAAAAATAAAAATTATATAAAACAAATAAGGGATAGCTTGAAATAAAAAGACATTTAAATTTGTGAAAAAAACATTTTCTGCAAACATCACATTTTATGGAAAAATTAAAATTCATATTGAAATTATGCAGGAAAAAAACTATTAAACGGAAATGAAACCCACATTTTTTCTTTAATGGTTCAGATAGAGCATGCAATTTTAAGCAACTTTCTAATTTACTCCTATTAGCAATTTTTCTTCGTTCTCTTGGTATCTTTATTTGAAATACAGGAATGTAAGCTTACGAGTCTGGCCATTTTTGGTTCAGAACCTGGGTACAGCTTGCTGATTGGTGGCTAAATTTAGCATTATGCCCCATTAAGCAATAAAAGTTTGGCGCATCTGAATGGACAACAATCAAGTGTTGTATCCAAACGTTTATGGCTGAATTCAAACGTCAACAAATATATTGTTTTCCTATTTAAACTAGAACTGTCATTTAATTTTTAGTTATAACATTCTGCAATTTGTTCCAGCCCCCTCTGATAGCCAAAGGGGTATAAGACATATTTATATATTGTTTATGCATACATTATCTTACACAAACACCACTGCAAGACGCAGTTCTGAAAATGACTGGAGATTAAAAACAATGAAAACCTATTATTTCTTGTTGCTCTGATTCATTGTAATGCTATTGGGATTTTGTGTTCATAGCAGGTTTTCTGTTCTGTTTTGGTAAGTGTTGTTTTAATGCATTATATTACTGTAATATCTAATGAAAGGTACATAAAACTGAACAAAAGAAAAGAGTAATGACACTCTTAATTAGGTTAGCAGTTATTACAGAACACAAACTCAGTTTATTAATTCCAAAAAAATGGTTCTCCGTAGCATTGGCACCTTGCCATCACTCGTACAATGAAATGATTCACATTATGAAATTATACTGAAATTAACTGTAGATATGATGCCACTCAAGTCAGGTCAGCTACAGGGCATTATCCTGAGGCAGGCTGCGGGCTTGTCTGAGCTTTAAAAAAAAAATTATATTATGGATAAAAGTAAAGCGACAAAGTATAAATTCTCTTGGGTAATTTGTAATATTATTCCATGTGTACTGAATTTGTTTTTGCACTGTGGGTTAATGAATCCACTCACTCACTGCTAAAACAATAACTTCAACAGTTCAGCTTTACAGCATAATATGCAGCGGACTGGTAACTTGCAGCAGGGAATTTATCACATTATGCCAGCATATGAACTAATGGCCACACAAATTCTTTAAAAAAAGATTTTCTATTGGAATATAGGGTCAGTGCTGTAGGGGCAATTCCCTGATCTAAGAGCCACAGATATGTGTACACTTCACATATTCTTCTAACATAAATTAAAACTTTTTAAATGAAAGACACAAGACCGATATATTGAATGAATCTTCTTCTGTTAAAGGGAAATTAAGCCCAAAAGATTATTCTAGGATTTAGACAGAGGGGTCGATTTATCAACCCTCTGTCGGACATGATCTGATCAGCGGATCATGTCAGACAGACATCACTGAATGCGGAGAGCAATACTCTCTTTTGAACTGCTGGTGCAATGCCGCCCCCTGCAGATTCGCAGTCAATCGGCCGCATGCAGGGGGTGTGAATCAACCCATATTCGATTGGGTTGATTTCCCGCGAAGTCTGTCCGCCTGCTCTGACTGCTGCTTCATAACTGGTGTTTATGGCGAGCTTGATAAATAGTCCCCAGAGCATATACAATTTTTTAAAAACTTTCCAATTTATTTCTATCATTTTATTTGCTTTGTTCCTATGGCATAGTTTGTTAAATAAATACCTAGGTAGCTGCCTGGTGCATCACATGACACAAAATACATGACACATGACACTCTTGCAAATGAATAACATTCTTGCAAAACTGCTGTCATGTAGTACTCCAGACACATGCACGCTCCTGAGCTTACGGCTCTGCTTTTCAACAAAAGAAAACAAAGAACATTTGATAATACAATTAAATTAAACAGTTAAACTTGCGTGCTCTGAATCATGAAAGAAAAAAATAGTTTAGTGTGCCAATTATAGGCAGTTTATAATTTATAAGTTATTTTAAGTGGCATTGAGGAAAAAAATAAACTTTCATAATACAGATAGAGCATACCATTTTAAGAAAACGTTTAATTTGCTTCTATTAACAAATGGAATACAGATAAAAATATACGCCTAGATTTAGAGTTCTGCGTTAGCCGTCAAAAGCAGCGTTAAGGGGTCCTAACACTGGTTTTGGCTGGCCCCTGGTATTTAGAGTCAGGCAGAAAAGGGTCTAACACTCACTTTCAAGCCGCAACTTTTCCATACCGCAGATCCCCTTACGCCAATTGCGTATCCTATCTTTTCAATGGGATCTTCCTAACGCCGGTATTTAGAGTCTTGGCTGAAGTGAGTGGTAGACCCTCTACCGACAAGACTCCAGCCGCAGAAAAAAGTCAGTAGTTAAGAGCTTTATGGGCTAACGCCGGTTTATAAAGCTCTTAACTACAGTGTTCTAAAGTACACTAACACCCATAAACTACCTATGAACCCGTAAACCGAGGTCCCCCCACGTCGCCGCTACCTTACCTACACTTATTAACCCCTATTCTGCCGACCAGACCTCGCCGCTACTCTAATAAATGTATTAACCACTAAACCGCCGCACTCCCGCCTCACAAACCCTATAATAAATTGTATTAACCCCTAATCTGCCGGCACTGTCGGATCAGGTCCGCAAGACCTCGCTGAATGTGGAGAGCAATATGCTCTCCGTATTCAGCATTGTACCAGCAGCTCACAAGAGCTGCTGGTACAACGCCGCCCCCTGCAGACTTGTGGTCAATCGGCCGCCAGCAGGGACGTGTCAATCAACCCGATTCAGAGCAGGCGGACAGGGTTATGGAGCAGTGGTCTTTAGACCGCTGCTTCATAATTGCTGTTTCTGCTGTCTGAAGACTCGCCAGAAACACGGGCCCACAAGCTCCATACGGAGCTTGATAAATGGGCCTCATCGTGATTAAAAATGTATATGCCTCCTCTAGTCTCCCACCTCCCTATGCTAATTAAGTCTTGATTGGACAAGTATATATGAATAAAATCCAGCATTTAGTGCCTTACCGCTATCCTTATGCTACAGGAAAAAAAAATAGAGGGTCTCTAATATGAGAGAGGGAGGGATACTATGCTACACTACGGTTTGTAGTTTATGAATTTCTGTATGAGCAGTCACGCTGCTTTTGCTAGAGCTTTCAACTTTGGTTAACGTTTCCAACGTAAATGTAATTTTAGCTCTTAAGCACAATCCTTAACCATCAGCTTGCAATGCAAGCATACATTTCTATTTTGCACTTATCATTGAAAGAATAAGGAGAGGTATTTATTTTTCACTCAGGCAAGTGAACTCGCTATATATATATATATATATATATATATATATATATATATATATAAAGAAGCAAAAAGAAGCACTCACTGGATTTTCATCAAAAAGTGATCAAAACTTTAATGTAGATTGTGACGTTTCGGGACAGCAACAGTCCCTTCCTCTGACAAACAAACACTGAACAAAAGCAGCCTTAAATAGGTTCCCAAACACACTCCCCTCACGATTAGCCAATCCAGACTGAATAATTGAACACACCCTTGAAGTGACCAATAAGGAAACATGATACAAAATCGTGTATGTGACTAATGAAACATAAACAACAAAAATGCTATTAAAAACAAATCCCCCTTGGGCCCCTAATGCTGGTGGTCATGCCCCCTAACTGAAATACACATCCTATATGATTGTCAATCAAAAAATAGGTAAAATAAATCGTAAAAATCGTTTATTATAATCTAACCAATCAAGCATTGGCTTGCAAACTTCAATTGCACTCAGCTCCAATACGTCATTCCTATAGTTACTACTCAGCCCCTTGTTGTCAGGGACGCCGAAACCATCTATAGTGAAAACAAAAGACACTCTTGCTGGTCCGCCCCTAATTACTAGGGACGCGATCACCGGCATGGCTATAGCTCACAAAGGAACCGGCATCTCAATACACAGCATCGCATGTTCAGCTGGATTAATTGTTACATGCGCTTTCAAAGATAATGATAATGTGTAGCCGATCGCTCTGAGAGAGCTATTAAGAATGTCAACAAACCTAATCCAATGGCCGAGTGCCGTGTCACAAAATGGGCGTGTAAAAGCCTACAAGTCTTGGAGTTACGTATGCAGTGTTATAATTCATCGTAGCCGGAACCATACACATAAACTTACAATAACCATGTTGTGAACTACAAATCAAAGCCTCTTGCTCAAATTGATCAATATGCCAGCAGACATATTATGGGATCGCCATAACAGAGTTGATAGAGTGTGCATAAAGCTAAAAATAAAAAAATAAAAATAAAATTAAAATTAAAAATAAAAGGATCGTGCCTATAAGTGTGTTTATTTAAATAAACTTATTACGTGATTGTGCTAATAAACGTATTATATATGTTTTATCAACCTTCAAACATTGAGGCGAAATTGACTAGCCCAAATGGGCGTGTATTTAGAATGTGATACCTGAAGGAATCTATTGTTCAGACCTCTACTTGAACTACCACTTAAATATTCCATCATATAAACCCCATGTTTAGTAAACGAATCCTTGTGTGGAAATAATGGAGAAAACATTTGGCCTATATCGCAAAACGATCACCTGAAAATATTAAAAACAGTGCATAAGAATCTATTAACCCCAACCTGTCCTATCTCTGCCCCAATCGTGCATGTCTAGCTTTACCCCAGAAGGAATATAAGGGGTAAAGGGGCTTAACCAAGTGGAAGAGAACTATGTCATACAGGGCATGACCAAACAGCAGAAGGATCCAATAGGGATCGTGTAAACACTCATTGGAGTGATACACCACATAAACAATACAGTTCAAATAAAAACAATTAAAAACAAAAATTGGCGCATGGAGAACTGACAAATAACAGATATTTCATATTGAAGAGGTAATGTCAAAAAAGGGACTATTATCTAAGCAAATAACAAGGAATATGTACAAGGTAATGATATTATAATGGTCTTTACCCTGAGGTAATTTAACAAGGAAACACATAATGTCAAGCTATATGCTTGAAATCTTATTTCTAAGGAATGGAGGCCAAAAAAATTTTTAGACCAAAATTTGGAAAAATGGAAATATGAAATAAAAAATAAAAAATAATATAAAAATAAATAAAAAATATATATGTGTGGGATCAAAATCAAAAATAAGCAAAAAAATCAGCAAAAAAATTCAGAAACTTAGAAAATCAAGCAAAAACAATAACAAAAAATTAATAGCAAAAAAATTATTATAAAATTATCCACAAATTAGATAAAAAAATAGACTAAAAAATAAACAAAAAATAAACAAAAAATAACAAAAAATTGACTGGGTAATGGACTCATGGACTCTCATCAGTATAACTGTCGAATGTCGTGGACTCTCACAGAGTCTGAGATTCTCTTAGGGCCTCCTAAGGAATCATAAAAAGCAAAATTCAAAAAATGAGAAAACAAAGTTCACAAAAAACATTGCCATCCAGTATGGGTATTGAGTCCTCTGGGGTGTATAGTCCCCAATTCATAAATCCATCTTGATTCCTTGCGTAATAGGAGATTACCCCTATTCCCTCCTCTTCTAAGGATTGGCACATGGTCAATGAGTCTAAATCTTAAATCATTGACTGAATGTCCCGCCTCCAAAAAATGTCTCGCCACCGGTTGATCCGCCTTGCCATTTCGTATTGCCAGTCTAATACTGGATCTATGATTGGCCATCCTTGTTTTGGCATCATCTGTCGTCTTACCAACATAGAACTTGCCACATGGGCAATTTAGTAAGTACACCACAAATTTCGTGGTACAAGTGAGGAAATATCTGATGTTGTAAGTTTTGTTGCTTTCTGGATGATGGAAATGGGATCCTGTGAGCATCCCACTACAGGTAACACAACTGATACATCGATAGCAACCCTTTTTCTTTGTCCTTAGCCACGTATGTGAACCGCCATCAGGATTAATATCGGCCTTTACCAAAATATCTCTAAGGTTTTTGCCCCTTCTGAAACCTATTCTGGGTGGTCTCCAATCTTTGAATGGTAAAGTGTTGTCTGCTTCTATTAGTTTCCATTCTTCCTTGACCATCCTGGTTAGTGGTACCACCTCAGGGGAGTATGTGGTCACAAACGTGAGTTGTTTGGTGTTGTCAGATGGTATAGTATCTGTTGTGACTCCAGTGTTTAATGCTTGAGTTTTCATATCTCGTAACTCTTTTGGTTTGTATCCCCTTTGGATAAAACGTTTTGTCATCTCATGTAATTGTTGTTCACATGTTGTTTCATCCGTATTATTTCTGATTACCCGTTGGTATTGAGCCTTGGGGATGTTACGGATCAGGCTTGGTTGGTGGCAGCTCTTCGCATGTAACAGTGAGTTGCGGTCAGTTTCTTTACGGAATAAAGTTGTTCCCAGTCTGTCTTCTATTTTGAACACTCTCACGTCCAAGTAGTCCACACTGTTGTTACTAACTCTGTGTGTGAATTTAATTGGACTGGCCAATGAATTGAGGAAATTAATCCATTCCAGTAGATTGTTCTCACTCCCCCTCCATATTAAGAACAGGTCGTCGATGTAGCGACAATAATGTCTGATGCGGTTGTCCTCAAAAACCTTCATCTGGACAGATTCATGTTGAGCCATAAACAAATTGGCAAAAGATGGGGCCACATTTGACCCCATCGCTGTTCCCGAAATTTGTTTGTAGAATGTGGTATCAAACAAGAAATAGTTCTCGGTTAGACATAGAGTGAGCAAGCCAATAAGAACTTCTTCAGAGGGACCGATATAGACTGCTTTTCTTAAAGCTTGTGTGACTGCCATAATGCCTTCATGTTGGGGGATTACGGTGTATAGGCTTGACACGTCTAGGGTGACTAATAAATCTTGGTCGGTGATATCCTTCAGATTGGTTATCTTAGTGATGAAATCCTGGGAGTCTTGTATATAAGACGGTGTTGATTTAACTAGAGGTTGTAAATAAAAGTCCACAAACTGGGCTAGAGGCTGAAGTAGAGACCCTCTAGCCGAGACAATAGGTCTCCCCGGTGGTCGTTCTGCATTTTTATGAACCTTAGGTAAGGTATATAGTAGGGGAATGAGTGGGTGTTCCCGTCGTAAGAAGTTGTAGTCATCTTGTGTGATCAGATTCTTATTTTTGTACTCAATCAGGGATGTATCAATTCTCCTCTTGAGTCTGGATGTGGGTTCCCTATCCAAAGGTAGATAGGTATTTGTATCTGTCAGCTGTCCAAGAATTTCAGACTTGTAATATGATATATCCATGATCACAATAGCCCCGCCCTTGTGGGCAGGGCGAATCACAATTGAAGAGTCTTCACTTAAGGACTTGAGGGCCACTCTTTCCTCTTTTGTTAAATTATCTCTTAATGGCATAACTGGTCTGTCCTTGATGCTGTTGGAAAGAAAACCCGTGAATGTGCTGATAGTGGGATTATTCGAAGATGGATCAAATGACCCTTTCGCCCTAAAGTCACTCCTTTGTTCCAGATTGGTCTTGAAATATTCCTTAAGTCTAAGATTTCTGCTGAATCTCTGTACATCTATATACAGGTCAAACTCGTTGGTTTTCACAGAGGGCACAAAAGATAAACCTTTATTAAGCAAATTGGTTTCAGTCTCAGATAATATGCGTGAACTGATGTTAAATACAATATTATCTATGTTCTCCGTTGTTGGTGGTATCGGCGGGCAATGCCCCCCCCCGCCTCGTGTGTGTCCTCCGCCTCTTCCTAAAAAACGATGTGCAGATGGATGTGCAGCCAATGGAGGTAATGCCGCTGTATTCGAGTTAGAGGACTCCCAATGTCCCCTATTGCCCCTCGATCTCGTCGTAACGCCTCTGTTGGCCCCTATGGTATCCTCAACTTGAGTCTCAGTTCCTGAGCTATCTCCAGAGCTCGTGTCCACCGTGGCTATGGACCTCTTAGTAAATCTCCGATCTCTCCTGGGCCTGTGTGGTCTCCTGTCTTCTGGTGCAACCATCCATCTGTAGATAGACTTATATGAATAGTCTAATGTGACTGTATGTAATTTTCGATTTTTGAATGCAATAAGATCTTGCTTATAGGTCTTAATCTGGAGACTTAGTTTGTTCAACCAATTTGTATTGGTATCTGATTCTAGTAGTCCCTGTTTTTCCCGTTCAAAAGATGATATTTCACTTTTAACTTCTTTCAGGAGACGACCAACCTCCCTAATAACAAGTAGCATAAGATCGAACGAACATTTATTTAGAATTTTGCACCAATTGATGCAAAATTCATTATTTGATCTGCCAATAGTGGGGATGTTCTTTATTCTAAAGCCCCTCGGGATCATTCTCTTTTTGTGGTAATCTGATAGATATGCCCCATGTAGATTTAGATCAACTTCCCTCTGTTTGAGCTTAATTAATGTGTTATACATGGTTTGTAATGATTCCTCTACTTGTTGCTCCTCAATAGAGCCAAAGCGGATCAGTTCAGCGTCCTCGTCGGTAAAAGTGAAGATATCTTCATCCTTATCCTCAGATGACGTGCCACTGGGGTTCACAGAAATCTCTGTGTCCATGATGTCCATATCCTCTCTGTTAGTCATTGTCAGTTCTCACAGTGTGTCAAATAAAATAGCGGGGGGGAAGAGTCATTCGGGTGTAGAACAACCCTATTGTGGGTGCACTGCACAAGGTTTCAAATATAGGCAAAGATTGGTGTCTGTGCACTCTCACCAAAATCCAACGACTACCAGGGTGCTGTGCGGTGAATGATAAAGAAGCAAAAAGAAGCACTCACTGGATTTTCATCAAAAAGTGATCAAAACTTTAATGTAGATTGTGACGTTTCGGGACAGCAACAGTCCCTTCCTCTGACAAACAAACACTGAACAAAAGCAGCCTTAAATAGGCTCCCAAACACACTCCCCTCAGGATCAGCCAATCCAGACTGAATAATTGAACACACCCTTGAAGTGACCAATAAGGAAACATGATACAAAATCGTGTATGTGACTAATGAAACATAAACAACAAAAATGCTATTAAAAACAAATCCCCCTTGGGCCCCTAATGCTGGTGGTCATGCCCCCTAACTGAAATACACATCCTATATGATTGTCAATCAAAAAATAGGTAAAATAAATCGTAAAAATCGTTTATTATAATCTAACCAATCAAGCATTGGCTTGCAAACTTCAATTGCACTCAGCTCCAATACGTCATTCCTATAGTTACTACTCAGCCCCTTGTTGTCAGGGACGCCGAAACCATCTATAGTGAAAACAAAAGACACTCTTGCTGGTCCGCCCCTAATTACTAGGGACGCGATCACCGGCATGGCTATAGCTCACAAAGGAACCGGCATCTCAATACACAGTATCGCATGTTCAGCTGGATTAATTGTTACATGCGCTTTCAAAGATAATGATAATGTGTAGCCGATCGCTCTGAGAGAGCTATTAAGAATGTCAACAAACCTAATCCAATGGCCGAGTGCCGTGTCACAAAATGGGCGTGTAAAAGCCTACAAGTCTTGGAGTTACGTATGCAGTGTTATAATTCATCGTAGCCGGAACCATACACATAAACTTACAATAACCATGTTGTGAACTACAAATCAAAGCCTCTTGCTCAAATTGATCAATATGCCAGCAGACATATTATGGGATCGCCATAACAGAGTTGACAGAGTGTGCATAAAGCTAAAAATAAAAAACTAAAAAACTAAAAATAAAATTAAAATTAAAAATAAAAGGATCGTGCCTATAAGTGTGTTTATTTAAATAAACTTATTACGTGATTGTGCTAATAAACGTATTATATATGTTTTATCAACCTTCAAACATTGAGGCGAAATTGACTAGCCCAAATGGGCGTGTATTTAGAATGTGATACCTGAAGGAATCTATTGTTCAGACCTCTACTTGAACTACCACTTAAATATTCCATCATATAAACCCCATGTTTAGTAAACGAATCCTCGTGTGGAAATAATGGAGAAAACATTTGGCCTATATCGCAAAACGATCACCTGAAAATATTAAAAACAGTGCATAAGAATCTATTAACCCCAACCTGTCCTATCTCGATATAGGCCAAATGATTTCTCCATTATTTCCACACAAGGATTCGTTTACTAAACGTGGGGTTTATATGATGGAATATTTAAGTGGTAGTTCAAGTAGAGGTCTGAACAATAGATTCCTTCAGGTATCACATTCTAAATACACGCCCATTTGGGCTAGTCAATTTCGCCTCAATGTTTGAAGGTTGATAAAACATATATAATACGTTTATTAGCACAATCACGTAATAAGTTTATTTAAATAAACACACTTATAGGCACGATCCTTTTATTTTTAATTTTAATTTTTAGTTTTTTAGTTTTTTAGTTTTAGCTTTATGCACACTCTGTCAACTCTGTTATGGCGATCCCATAATATGTCTGCTGGCATATTGATCAATTTGAGCAAGAGGCTTTGATTTGTAGTTCACAACATGGTTATTGTAAGTTTATGTGTATGGTTCCGGCTACGATGAATTATAACACTGCATACGTAACTCCAAGACTTGTAGGCTTTTACACGCCCATTTTGTGACACGGCACTCGGCCATTGGATTAGGTTTGTTGACATTCTTAATAGCTCTCTCAGAGCGATCGGCTACACATTATCATTATCTTTGAAAGCGCATGTAACAATTAATCCAGCTGAACATGCGATACTGTGTATTGAGATGCCGGTTCCTTTGTGAGCTATAGCCATGCCGGTGATCGCGTCCCTAGTAATTAGGGGCGGACCAGCAAGAGTGTCTTTTGTTTTCACTATAGATGGTTTCGGCGTCCCTGACAACAAGGGGCTGAGTAGTAACTATAGGAATGACGTATTGGAGCAGAGTGCAATTGAAGTTTGCAAGCCAATGCTTGATTGGTTAGATTATAATAAACGATTTTTACGATTTATTTTACCTATTTTTTGATTGACAATCATATAGGATGTGTATTTCAGTTAGGGGGCATGACCACCAGCATTAGGGGCCCAAGGGGGATTTGTTTTTAATAGCATTTTTGTTGTTTATGTTTCATTAGTCACATACACGATTTTGTATCATGTTTCCTTATTGGTCACTTCAAGGGTGTGTTCAATTATTCAGTCTGGATTGGCTGATCCTGAGGGGAGTGTGTTTGGGAGCCTATTTAAGGCTGCTTTTGTTCAGTGTTTGTTTGTCAGAGGAAGGGACTGTTGCTGTCCCGAAACGTCACAATCTACATTAAAGTTTTGATCACTTTTTGATGAAAATCCAGTGAGAGCTTCTTTTTGCTTCTTTATCATTCACCGCACAGCACCCTGGTAGTCGTTGGATTTTGGTGAGAGTGCACAGACACCAATCTTTGCCTATATTTGAAACCTTGTGCAGTGCACCCACAATAGGGTTGTTCTACACCCGAATGACTCTTCCCCCCTGCTATTTTATTTGACACACTGTGAGAACTGACAATGACTAACAGAGAGGATATGGACATCATGGACACAGAGATTTCTGTGAACCCCAGTGGCACGTCATCTGAGGATAAGGATGAAGATATCTTCACTTTTACCGACGAGGACGCTGAACTGATCCGCTTTGGCTCTATTGAGGAGCAACAAGTAGAGGAATCATTACAAACCATGTATAACACATTAATTAAGCTCAAACAGAGGGAAGTTGATCTAAATCTACATGGGGCATATCTATCAGATTACCACAAAAAGAGAATGATCCCGAGGGGCTTTAGAATAAAGAACATCCCCACTATTGGCAGATCAAATAATGAATTTTGCATCAATTGGTGCAAAATTCTAAATAAATGTTCGTTCGATCTTATGCTACTTGTTATTAGGGAGGTTGGTCGTCTCCTGAAAGAAGTTAAAAGTGAAATATCATCTTTTGAACGGGAAAAACAGGGACTACTAGAATCAGATACCAACACAAATTGGTTGAACAAACTAAGTCTCCAGATTAAGACCTATAAGCAAGATCTTATTGCATTCAAAAATCGAAAATTACATACAGTCACATTAGACTATTCATATAAGTCTATCTACAGATGGATGGTTGCACCAGAAGACAGGAGACCACACAGGCCCAGGAGAGATCGGAGATTTACTAAGAGGTCCATAGCCACGGTGGACACGAGCTCTGGAGATAGCTCAGGAACTGAGACTCAAGTTGAGGATACCATCGGGGCCAACAGAGGCGTTACGACGAGATCGAGGGGCAATAGGGGACATTGGGAGTCCTCTAACTCGAATACAGCGGCATTACCTCCATTGGCTGCACATCCATCTGCACATCGTTTTTTAGGAAGAGGCGGAGGCCACACACGAGGCGGGGGGGCATTGCCCGCCGATACCACCAACAACGGAGAACATAGATAATATTGTATTTAACATCAGTTCACGCATATTATCTGAGACTGAAACCAATTTGCTTAATAAAGGTTTATCTTTTGTGCCCTCTGTGAAAACCAACGAGTTTGACCTGTATATAGATGTACAGAGATTCAGCAGAAATCTTAGACTTAAGGAATATTTCAAGACCAATCTGGAACAAAGGAGTGACTTTAGGGCGAAAGGGTCATTTGATCCATCTTCGAATAATCCCACTATCAGCACATTCACGGGTTTTCTTTCCAACAGCATCAAGGACAGACCAGTTATGCCATTAAGAGATAATTTAACAAAAGAGGAAAGAGTGGCCCTCAAGTCCTTAAGTGAAGACTCTTCAATTGTGATTCGCCCTGCCGACAAGGGCGGGGCTATTGTGATCATGGATATATCATATTACAAGTCTGAAATTCTTGGACAGCTGACAGATACAAATACCTATATACCTTTGGATAGGGACCCCACCTCCAGACTCAAGAGGAGAATTGATACATCCCTGATTGAGTACAAAAATAAGAATCTGATCACACAAGATGACTACAACTTCTTACGACGGGAACACCCACTCATTCCCCTACTATATACCTTACCTAAGGTTCATAAAAATGCAGAACGACCACCGGGGAGACCTATTGTCTCGGCTAGAGGGTCTCTACTTCAGCCTCTAGCCCAGTTTGTGGACTTTTATTTACAACCTCTAGTTAAATCAACACCGTCTTATATACAAGACTCCCAGGATTTCATCACTAAGATAACCAATCTGAAGGATATCACCGACCAAGATTTATTAGTCACCCTAGACGTGTCAAGCCTATACACCGTAATCCCCCAACATGAAGGCATTATGGCAGTCACACAAGCTTTAAGAAAAGCAGTCTATATCGGTCCCTCTGAAGAAGTTCTTATTGGATTGCTCACTCTATGTCTAACCGAGAACTATTTCTTGTTTGATACCACATTCTACAAACAAATTTCGGGAACAGCGATGGGGTCAAATGTGGCCCCATCTTTTGCCAATTTGTTTATGGCTCAACATGAATCTGTCCAGATGAAGGTTTTTGAGGACAACCGCATCAGACATTATTGTCGCTACATCGACGACCTGTTCTTAATATGGAGGGGGAGTGAGAACAATCTACTGGAATGGATTAATTTCCTCAATTCATTGGCCAGTCCAATTAAATTTACACACACAGTTAGTAACAACAGTGTGGACTACTTGGACGTGAGAGTGTTCAAAATAGAAGACAGACTGGGAACAACTTTATTCCGTAAAGAAACTGACCGCAACTCACTGTTACATGCGAAGAGCTGCCACCAGCCAAGCCTGATCCGTAACATCCCCAAGGCTCAATACCAACGGGTAATCAGAAATAATACGGATGAAACAACATGTGAACAACAATTACATGAGATGACAAAACGTTTTATCCAAAGGGGATACAAACCAAAAGAGTTACGAGATATGAAAACTCAAGCATTAAACACTGGAGTCACAACAGATACTATACCATCTGACAACACCAAACAACTCACGTTTGTGACCACATACTCCCCTGAGGTGGTACCACTAACCAGGATGGTCAAGGAAGAATGGAAACTAATAGAAGCAGACAACACTTTACCATTCAAAGATTGGAGACCACCCAGAATAGGTTTCAGAAGGGGCAAAAACCTTAGAGATATTTTGGTAAAGGCCGATATTAATCCTGATGGCGGTTCACATACGTGGCTAAGGACAAAGAAAAAGGGTTGCTATCGATGTATCAGTTGTGTTACCTGTAGTGGGATGCTCACAGGATCCCATTTCCATCATCCAGAAAGCAACAAAACTTACAACATCAGATATTTCCTCACTTGTACCACGAAATTTGTGGTGTACTTACTAAATTGCCCATGTGGCAAGTTCTATGTTGGTAAGACGACAGATGATGCCAAAACAAGGATGGCCAATCATAGATCCAGTATTAGACTGGCAATACGAAATGGCAAGGCGGATCAACCGGTGGCGAGACATTTTTTGGAGGCGGGACATTCAGTCAATGATTTAAGATTTAGACTCATTGACCATGTGCCAATCCTTAGAAGAGGAGGGAATAGGGGTAATCTCCTATTACGCAAGGAATCAAGATGGATTTATGAATTGGGGACTATACACCCCAGAGGACTCAATACCCATACTGGATGGCAATGTTTTTTGTGAACTTTGTTTTCTCATTTTTTGAATTTTGCTTTTTATGATTCCTTAGGAGGCCCTAAGAGAATCTCAGACTCTGTGAGAGTCCATGACATTCGACAGTTATACTGATGAGAGTCCATGAGTCCATTACCCAGTCAATTTTTTGTTATTTTTTGTTTATTTTTTGTTTATTTTTTAGTCTATTTTTTGATCTAATTTGTGGATAATTTTATAATAATTTTTTTGCTATTAATTTTTTGTTATTGTTTTTGCTTGATTTTCTAAGTTTCTGAATTTTTTTGCTGATTTTTTTGCTTATTTTTGATTTTGATCCCACACATATATATTTTTTATTTATTTTTATATTATTTTTTATTTTTTATTTCATATTTCCATTTTTCCAAATTTTGGTCTAAAAATTTTTTTGGCCTCCATTCCTTAGAAATGAGATTTCAAGCATATAGCTTGACATTATGTGTTTCCTTGTTAAATTACCTCAGGGTAAAGACCATTATAATATCATTACCTTGTACATATTCCTTGTTATTTGCTTAGATAATTGTCCCTTTTTTGACATTACCTCTTCAATATGAAATATCTGTTATTTGTCAGTTCTCCATGCGCCAATTTTTGTTTTTAATTGTTTTTATTTGAACTGTATTGTTTATGTGGTGTATCACTCCAATGAGTGTTTACACGATCCCTATTGGATCCTTCTGCTGTTTGGTCATGCCCTGTATGACATAGTTCTCTTCCACTTGGTTAAGCCCCTTTACCCCTTATATTCCTTCTGAGGTAAAGCTAGACATGCACGATTGGGGCAGAGATAGGACAGGTTGGGGTTAATAGATTCTTATGCACTGTTTTTAATATTTTCAGGTGATCGTTTTGCGATATAGGCCAAATGTTTTCTCCATTATTTCCACACGAGGATTCGTTTACTAAACATGGGGTTTATATGATGGAATATTTAAGTGGTAGTTCAAGTAGAGGTCTGAACAATAGATTCCTTCAGGTATCACTTTCTAAATACACGCCCATTTGGGCTAGTCAATTTCGCCTCAATGTTTGAAGGTTGATAAAACATATATAATACGTTTATTAGCACAATCACGTAATAAGTTTATTTAAATAAACACACTTATAGGCACGATCCTTTTATTTTTAATTTTAATTTTATTTTTAGTTTTTTATTTTTAGCTTTATGCACACTCTATCAACTCTGTTATGGCGATCCCATAATATGTCTGCTGGCATATTGATCAATTTGAGCAAGAGGCTTTGATTTGTAGTTCACAACATGGTTATTGTAAGTTTATGTGTATGGTTCCGGCTACGATGAATTATAACACTGCATACGTAACTCCAAGACTTGTAGGCTTTTACACGCCCATTTTGTGACACGGCACTCGGCCATTGGATTAGGTTTGTTGACATTCTTAATAGCTCTCTCAGAGCGATCGGCTACACATTATCATTATCTTTGAAAGCGCATGTAACAATTAATCCAGCTGAACATGCGATACTGTGTATTGAGATGCCGGTTCCTTTGTGAGCTATAGCCATGCCGGTGATCGCGTCCCTAGTAATTAGGGGCGGACCAGCAAGAGTGTCTTTTGTTTTCCCTATAGATGGTTTCGGCGTCCCTGACAACAAGGGGCTGAGTAGTAACTATAGGAATGACGTATTGGAGCTGAGTGCAATTGAAGTTTGCAAGCCAATGCTTGATTGGTTAGATTATAATAAACGATTTTTACGATTTATTTTACCTATTTTTTGATTGACAATCATATAGGATGTGTATTTCAGTTAGGGGGCATGACCACCAGCATTAGGGGCCCAAGGGGGATTTGTTTTTAATAGCATTTTTGTTGTTTATGTTTCATTAGTCACATACACGATTTTGTATCATGTTTCCTTATTGGTCACTTCAAGGGTGTGTTCAATTATTCAGTCTGGATTGGCTGATCCTGAGGGGAGTGTGTTTGGGAGCCTATTTAAGGCTGCTTTTGTTCAGTGTTTGTTTGTCAGAGGAAGGGACTGTTGCTGTCCCGAAACGTCACAATCTACATTAAAGTTTTGATCACTTTTTGATGAAAATCCAGTGAGTGCTTCTTTTTGCTTCTTTATCATTCACCGCACAGCACCCTGGTAGTCGTTGGATTTTGGTGAGAGTGCACAGACACCAATCTTTGGATATATATATATATATATATTGTTTTTAACACACAACCTGTAATATGGTTTCTAGTCGTAAAATTATCATGACCTGTGTCTGAACTGCATAGTGCCCTACTATATTCCTTCAGTTAATGAATATTAATAATAATAATTCTACAATTCTAGCATATACATTTGTTAAAATAAAATTAATTGAAGTTGTTCTGAACCTGGTTAAGTAGAGTTATGGGAAATTAACCTTACGCACAATGTTTTGTAATTTCTTTATTGCTTGAATATTAAACATTATACCCATAAAATAAAGCGTCTGTGTAAGACAGAGTTAATTTGCCTCCTAAAGAGAAGTCAGCACATATACAACAATTACTTTTTTCTTCTGTTTTATTTGTTAATGAAGTTAAAATTATAGAGCTGGATTTATCTGACAGTGAAACCGAGTACAAGAATTCAGTACTGACTTGTTACTAATTAGTGCAAAACAGAAGTTACAGTGAACAATCCCAAACAAATAAACAGTAGGTTTAATACAATATGTCCATGAAACTAATATATTGTGAAGAAAAAAACTCTGCAACATGAAACTGAGGAATTAATAAAGATTTATACCCTTCCCATTTATTTTATAACTGTTCACTTAGAACAAGCTCTACTGTGAAGGACACTGGCATTGCAAAAATGCCTTTAAAATGATACAGAACAAACAAATGTAGAAAAAAACGTCCTCCATAAAACTTCTTCTATAACAAATGCACAAAAGAAAACTTGATAACAGGGACAGTGTAATGTCACTTTTATTAGTTAAATATTGACAAAATAAGGGTAAAGTTTAGAGGCAGATTCATCATGCCCTGTATGCATCTTAATGCATCTGTTTCCGCACGAGCCTTCAGGCTCGCCGGAGACAGGAGTTAAGAAGTAGCTGTCTTAAGACCGCTGCTTCTTAACTCGTCTGCCACCTCTAAGGCGGTGGACAGCAATCAGCCCTATCGGATATGATTGGTTTATTGACACCCCCTGCTAGTGACCGATTGTGCAATGATAAATGCCGACATCGTATGCTGTCTGCATTTATCGATATCCATCCACACATTGTTAAATCGGCCCCTTAGTGTCTATAAAACAATGTGAGCTTCCATGTTGTAACTTAGGTTACCTTCTCTGCTGTGGCCAATTAGGGACAGTTATCACTAGAGTGTGCAGCCAATAGCTGTGTGGAATATAATAGTGTTTTGCACTTCCATTTCTAACAGGAACTGAAATGCTCACAATTTCAAAATGGAATTAATGGAAAAGGGGAGAAAATAAATAATGAAAGTATATTGCAGAAGTTTTGTTATATATCCGATTTATCATTTTATATTACCACCTCAAACTGTTTAATGTCCCTTTAATGATTAATAAACATATCTGAGCTGGGGCATTTCTATTTGGTGTATACAAAGCATAATATTGATTACCCATTTGGTATAGTACACTATTTCTAAAATATTTCACAGCATAATGAACATATCTAACACACCATAAACAAATGTAGAATATACCCACAATGCCCCATCTCAAACAAGTTTATTATTAATGTCTAAAATACAAAAGATAGAGGGCACCACATGGTGCAAATCAGGCAGGTAACCAAATGATATAGGTACAGGTGAAATCCTACTCACATGGTGGAAAGCACAGTTGTGCAATATGGGCAAGCCGGAACCAATGAGTCATCTGGCAGACAGCTAGGCACACTTGGAATTGAAGGTATCCTCGTCCCAGAGGGAGTCCAGAGATATTCCTTATTGCCACAGGGAATGTCAGACAACGGTAAGTGATGAAGATGAACTCTCATTGAGGCACAATGGCAAGAGGTTGCAGCCAAAGGAATAAGCATCAGCGAGATAAGGGATAATAAAAATGTATTTAAAAAGTTAAAACAATGGCAACGTGTTTCTCCGTGTCATAACAGGGTTTCATCAGGCTATACAAACATTCTAACAGCTGCAAAACTTATACCTAATGATGTCCAATAGGCAACCAGAAAGGTAACATGCCCACAGGTTGCATACATATTATTTTTATTTGTTTAGAGGAGAAGTCCCAGTAATTGCAAGATCTGTATAATCTCCCAGATAACAGAATGATATCTATCATAATGATATAGTGTTTAAAACAACTCTATTAGTAAACACTCTAGTCATCTCAAATAAGGGGAGTTGTTATAGTCAACAGTTTCGTCATCACATTAAAAATGCAATAAAGTGTAGGGGCGTTACTAAAATCGTGATTATGTTAACCATTAGTAAACACCACTACTAGACATCAAAACTTATGCAGATCGATGTGGCTATGATATACCCAGATCTTCTGCATATTATGAGTAAAGATAAAGGGAAATGAATGTGAAATAGTGTATCTACAATAATTGATCATATACGATCGTATTTCAAAAGTAAATGTAAGTGTGATCGTGTTAAAAGTATTATGCCCAAAAATGGGGGAGGGGGGCGTGACTATAATGTGGGAGTGAAAGGTTAGCATCATCGTTAGCTCAAGTGCAAATCATATCGTGAGTAGGGAGTAAGAGTACACACCTCCTATATAGACCCTGCAAAAACTACCACTAACATGTAGAAATTAATTATCATAAAGTGCAGTGGTAATGAGTACTATATTAAGGCGGTAAAGGTATAATAAAAAATATATAATGAAAGAGACGTATACTAAACGTCATGCGCATCGCAATTATTATAGTGCAAGATGTAAATAAATAACCATATAAAAATGATTTTATTAGACAACAAAAGAATCAATAGCAGAAATCATAAGGCGTGATATACCCAATATACACCGACAGGCAAGGAAGGGGGAAAATGGTTTAGACGTCATAATTGACAGGTAATGTGTGAAAGGGGTGCTAGTGAAGGCACTATTGGGCCGGAAAGGACCAATGGTGGCAGAGGGGGCGTGATATTCACATATAACCACAATAGTGTCCAATAATAAAAAGAGTAAAAATCTCAATAGATACAGTGTAAGAAACTACTGTCAGAGCTGGACAATTCCAGCGTGTATATGAATACACAATAGTTAATATATGTGAGTCTGGAAGCTGCACTAATGTTGGCACCGGAATCAAAAGACAGGGACTACAATAGAATCTATGCATGATCCCATAGCACCATGCCCAATAATATATATACTATATCATAAGTATTAAGGGGTATGTATACTATATTGACAAAACGTCTAAAAAGAACTGCTAAACCCAAAATACAAGGAGCCAACCTAGACTATCGTTGTCAATAAAAATATATATGATGGTCACTATATGGTAAGACGATCACGAACACATAACATTATACCGTCAAAGTAAAGCTGGGGTTCCAGAAGAGAACTCCAATAGAGAATAATGGGGCAAAACTGATAAATTAAAAATAAGTTAGATCTAACACTATCAGTTGGGGACTCTAAGAATTGCCAGAAATGGTACTAGTGAGTGGAAATTCAGCCTAAATAAAGAGGAAGTAGTACTCTAGAGATTATGAAGACAGGGGTGTGAGGGAGGGAATAGAAGAGGTATAAAACAGAATAACCACATCCATAGGATATGAGTATGACTATAATAGGGACAGCAATGGGGCTAAAACAAAAAGTGACATATTAGCAGTAGGACTCAGAAAGCAGCCAGATCCATATTCATATTGAGACCAGAGGCAAACAGAGTCTTCAACTTGTATATCCAATAAGTTGCCCTCTGTCTCAATCTATTGAATCTGTTATATAAGTGAGAAGGGGGAATACTTTCTATTGGACAGATATTTAAGGTGTTGAGAGAACCGTTATGATTGGTATTGCACTATAATTTTTAAAATGATTCTTCATATTTCTAAAGTGTTCGTTCCATTTGTTTCTGATTACTCTGCAGGTACGATCCACATATTGGATCCCACAAAGATTACAGGTTAACAGGTAGACTACATATGTGGATATGCATGACAAATGTTAGTGAATAGTATATGTTTTGTTAGTAGTGTGAGAAGAAAATGAATTGCATCCAGGCTTAATATGTTTGCACATATTACAATTTTTAAGATGACATTTAGCTATCCCTTTCCTTATTGTAGGTCTCTTTTGCATTGATGTGCAGTTGTTAGGGTTCTTTGTTGTTTTGGTGTCATTTAGTTTATCTCTATTTTTATGGACCACAACCTTGCTGGGTGCCAAATATTTTTTTAGTGTGGGGGCTCTTTTAAAAACACATCTAGGTTCAGGGGCTAGTAATTTACCAAGTATAGGATCCCTACATAACTGTTTTTTTTTCATGATAGATTTAATCCTCATGTGATTCACACTGTCTTGTGTAATAAATGTAGAATTAACTTGATAATCGTTACTTATTTTGTTATTAACTTTGGTCCAAAGTAGGACTTCCAATCATCGATTTTAGCACGTTCATATCCAGCGTCAATCACATGTTTGGGGTAGCCTTTTTCAAGTGAACAGTTCTAAAGGATGATACTCTTGCTCATAATCATGCAGGAGGCTACAGTCCTTTTTTTGTCCATACAGTATATTATTTTTCCAGGAATCATGGTGGTTGCTCTTATAATTGAGATAACTATTACAGTCAAAGACTTAAAGTGAGTGGTGGTAATGGTTCTGTTATCTAAAGAAAAAGACAAACACAAATCCAAAAAGACTATGGACGTTAGAATTGAGGTGTGTGACAAAAGATTCAGTGGAACTTACGTCACCCTTCCATAAAAATAGCAGGTCATCAATGTATCTGTCATAGAAGACCAGGTTCGCCCAGTAAGCCGAGCTGTAGATGTATATATCTTCCAAAGAGCCCATGAAAATATTGGCAAAACTCTGGGCGAACCTGGTCCCCATGGCAGTACCCTTTAGTTGTAAATAATATTCATCCAGATAAAATCCTCTTGGATCACATAATTGTATTGAGTATTATTGTGCATCTTAGATAGGTGGTAGTAAAATGCACAATTTAGTTTCACTGGGATTAGGTAGTCTCTTTCAGCCTTTGATATCCTGTTTTATGCCTCTTCTATTCCCATTATCCACTGTTGCGTTGCCTCCCTTACACCCCTGTCTTCATAATCTATAGTGTACTACTTACTCTTTATTTAGGTTGAATTTCCACTCACTAGTACCATTTTTGGCAATTCTTAGAGTTCCCACCTGATAGTGTTAGATCTACCTTATTTTTAATTTATCAGTTTTGCCCCATTATTCTCTATTGTAGTTCTCTTCTGGAACCTCAGCTTTACTTTGACGGTATAATGTTATGTGTTCATGATCGTCTTACCATATAGTGACCATCATATATATTTTTATTGACTATGATAGTCTCCTTCTATTTTGGGTTTAGCAGTTCTTTTTAGACGTTTTGACAATATAGTATACATACCCCCTTTATACTTATGATATAGTATATATGTATTATGCGGCATGGTGCTATGGGATCATGCATATATTCTTTTGTATTCCCTGTCTTTTGGGTCTGGTACCAACATTAGTGCAGCTTTCAGACTCACATATATTTACTATTGTGTATTCATATACACGCTGGAATTGTCCAGCTCATTGTACGTTTTCGACTTGATATGATTTGTTTTGGTTTTAGCTTATTAAGTTCTGTCGTTTACTGACACTGCGATACTTCATTTCTATTACTATAAATGGTTTAGACAATCACACCTGTATTGTGGTTATATGTGAATATCACACCCCTCTGTCACCATTGGTCCTTTCCAGCCCAATACTTCCTTCACTAGCACCCCTTTCACACATTACCTGTCAATTATGACGTCTAAACCATTTTCCCCCTTCCTTGCCTGTCGGTGTATATTGGGTATATCACGCCTTATGATTTCTGCTATTGGTTCTTTTGTTGTCTAATAAAATTATATTTATATGGTTTATTTATTTATATATTTATTTATATATACACACAATACACTATTTCACATTCATTTCCCTTTATCTTTACTCAAAAAATACAGAAGATCTGGGTATATCATAGTCACATCGATCTGCATCAGTTTTGATGTCTAGTAGTGGTGTTTACTAATGGTTGACATAATCACGATTTTAGTAACGCCCCTCCACTTGATTGGGTTTTTAATGTGATTACGAAACTGTTGACTATAACCACTCCCTTTATTTGAGATGAATAGCGTGTTTACTAATAGAGTTGTTTTAAACACTATATCATTATGATAGATATCATTCTGTTATCTGGAAGATCATTCAGATCTTGCAATTACTGGGACTTCTCCTCTAAACGAATAAAAATAATATGTATGTGTTATATTCATGCTTATGACAATTATGCATCCTGTGGGCATGTTACCTTTCTGGTTGCCTATTGGACGTCATTATGTATAAGTTTTGCAGCTGTGAGACTGTTTGTATAGCCTGATGAAACTGTGACATGGAGAAACACATTGCCATTGTTTTAACCTTTTTACATTTTTATTATCCATTATCTCGCTGCTTATTCCTTTGACTGTAACCTCTTGCTATTGTACCTCAATGAGAGTTCATCTTCATCACTTACCGTTGTCTGACATTCCCTGTGGCAATAAGGAATATCTCTGGACTCCCTCTGGGTGGGAAGAGGATACCTTCAATTCCAAGTGTGCCTAGCTGTCTGCCGGACGACTCATTGGTTCCGACTTGCTTATATTGCACAACTGTGCTTTCCACCATACGAGTAGGATTTAACCTGTACCTATATCATTTGGTTACCTGCCTGATTTGCACCATGTGGCGCCCTCTATCTCTTGTATTTTAGACCTATCTTCCTTGTCTCGTGGCGTGACACACTAGAGGAGCTGCCTGAAACCGTGGAATCTCCTGTTATTGGATAAGTCCTATTTTTAGGACACCATTTTTTATCACCATTATAATCTGGACTTTTGTTTTATTGTTATATTCTGTATATTTGAATAGTTTGTTGCATTGACATACCAGTCATTATATTTCTAAAACAGCATAGAGTCCATTATAGATTTGTGACACACTTTCCGTACACCTGTTAAAGGTAGTTTACATCACTATCTTTATATATGTACTTATATATATATACATATATACACACATACACATACACATACACACACACACACACATATATATCTGATCACCAAATACATCTAGTATTTACTATTGGCGCCTCTTATAGATTCTAGCCTGGCTTAAATTCATTTTGAATTTTTGCCTTTATTATTAATGTAACTTTTTGTATTAAAAACAATAGTCATCGCATACATAGCAAACCTATAGATGTCCCAAACTTGCAGGCATTTTTTTATGTTCTAAATAATACGCGCTAGCTTAGGTGAACATTTCACACCTACATATGTTGCCACTCATTGTGCGAGATGAGTATTTTTAAGAAGTATACTTTATTTAATGTAAAAAGGAGTTTGCATATAAATTATTTAAACTATCACAAAAACATAATCTATTTTCAGATTTACAAAGCATACATTATGGGCCATATTACGAGTGGCACGTTAACAGATACGCACAAACAAAAAGCGGTTTATCACAGCTGTTTGCGCAAATTGGGTTTATTGCTCGCATTTCAAGTAAAATGTAAATGCAAATGAGTTTATGCTAGAATGATTACCATGTATGTATGTATGTATGTATGGGGTACGTGTAAAGTGCAGCTAATCAACCGTAAGGGTCTCAAGGCTCTGCTCATTTTATCGACCTCGAAAGGATGAAAGGCTGAATGGACCTCACCAGGGATCGAACCTGCAACCATTGGGTTTCTACAGAGCTCAGCCACAGTGCCTTAGCATGCTGAGCTATATGTCCAGCATTGAGTTATCTGTTCGGCAGACCTCAGAGCTCTGGTTAACTGTTTTGTAAAACAAAAAGGTTGCACAAAAATCAAACATACATTACAAAGAATAGTTACACTCATAACACTATCTAATAAACATTATTTTAAACAAAAATGCACAAAAAGAAGGCATGCAACAGGCTTTTAACATAGAGATACATACATATGCATGTCTAAATATGAATATGTATGGAAATATTTATGTTTATATGTTTGTACATATGTATGTATTTATATGTGTATGTATGCATTTAAATACATATATACACATATACAAAAATATGAATACATATATAGAAATATATAGAAGTGGATTGGAGCACTTTGCAGTCAAGAAGATGAAAACACGTAAAAGCATATTTATGCAATATTCATATTTAATAAAGTGTTATGCTGTGTATGTACTGCAAATATTTCACATTCCAATGTTCTGCACATAACAGAATATGTTTTTAAGTATTTCTTAATAGATATTCCTAGATAGTTCTGTATATATCTATTCCTATAAATAATCATCTAAATATATAGGTATAATATATATATATATATATATATATATATATATATATATATATATATATATATATATATATATATTTAAGAATACATAGAACATAATCTGCTATGTGAAGAACATTGGAATGGGAAAGATTCATAATTCCATGTCCGGTTAGCGCCCTTGAAAATATACAATCAGGTTTGTGTGCGAGTAGGGTGGTTTTTTTTCCATTTTTTTTGCTTCATGTACTTTTATGAGGGAATACATTATGGTGGGATATTTTAAGTTAATCTTTTAAGGCGCATCTGGTTGGCACGCAAGCAAAACTGTTTACTTTCAATTTATAACACAAGCACTACCCAACGCGCGCAAAAAAATTACTTCTAGCGGAGTTAGCACTCAAGCAGGAGCGTTAAATACCACCCTATACCTTCGCATTGAAGAGACTGCCAATCATTTGCACAGCTAGCCCACTTTTTTTTAGAACATTTCACCTGGCAAGAAGCAGAAATGAACATTTCATGGCAGACATGAAAATATTTTGAACATTGGGTAAGTTAAGACAACATTGGGTAAGATAAGACAAGCAGGGTTATGTGTAAGTATAGATAGATAAGCTAATAAGGGCTGTTATCCCTGCAAGCTCAACCCATTTCATTGAGTTATGGTTTCAATTAGCAGAGACAGCTAATAATTCCCAAGGGAGCAATTCCTACACATTTTAAACTCTGCATCTGGTGCATGACCTGCTCCATGCATTTTGCTTCTTGTTCAGAGAAATATATGAGAGAAAAATTATATAAAGTAGTTGGGGGTATACATTTATGACATATGGGGGGGGGGGCACTTCCTGGAGGCCAACCAATTTTGTGGGTGAGACCAAGCATTCCATGGGCAGTCTCAGGTGGATTTGGCATAGTCCTGCACAGATTAGTGTGGGGAAATCCCAGGGGTGAACATTGTTGGGGGGCACATGGGGCAGCCATTATACTTTGGTAGCTAGTGCCCTCCTGGCAACACCATTGATGGTTTGGAAAGTAGCAAATTACTCTGTTCCTAGAGCACCACACTACACCTTTAAATTCAACAACCCACTATTCTTCTCTAGGATTATTTTTAGACAAGATAAAGGTATGGCTACGATGACTTATTGGTTGTAGTTTACTTTTAAAATCAATATTTTTCTGTGCTTATCGTACCCTTTGTCGCTGGTCATGAAAGTTGTGAGGGTTATTGAAAAAGTTCCTTTTCAGTCTGAGACTATATGCACTAATGATTTAAGCGAATGAAATGAGAAATAAATTGTCCAGCTGGGGGTGTTAAAACTGATTCAGTTTGACATTATATAATTTCAGATCTACATTTCACTTTTAATGGCTAATTGCAGAAATGAGATTTTTTTATTTTTTTTTATTATTTTGCTGAACAAGATCTGCTGTACGTGGAAAGGTTATGGAATAATCCATCTGAGCTCTAAATCAGAGTTTTAGTCCTGAGGGGATGTGTCATTTATGGAAGCAAAAAAGCTAGGAGAGAAGAGATAGAACATTCCCTAAGGACAGTCCATCTATTTTGACATCTGACATGATGCTCTCAGTTTATTTTATTTTTTTGTGTTTTTTTTTTTTTTAAATCTATGACACTTTTGACAAGCTGTGCTATAAAGTACATTCTAATTGCATGTCTGTTTGCAACTGATTAGAAGTTAATTTCAGCAAGCAAAAGGCACCAAGAGAGAATTTTAATTGTGTGTGTGGTCTCTGGACATCAGAACAAAGTGAGATTTGACACAGAACTTGGCCGACGCTCATGTACAATTTGTGATGGAATGGGGAAATGTTTGAGCGTATTATTTCACTTACAGTCTGCTTAGAGCCGTGACAACAGGATGTATGAGCATGACATGTCCAGTACACAGTTTTACATGTACGTGTAGTGATACTATGTATATAGTAACTGCAAAGAGTTTTATATGTCCAGGCCAAAGATTTTGTTTTTTAAGCTCAATGCTATTCAGCACTCTGTAGTATACTGTACAAAGCTATAATCTAAGGTACAGATCCCCTAGATATACAACACAGAGGTCTAATCTAATGATGGTGGCTGATATATTTACTTTACAAAGTTCTAACCTAAGTTAAAAGTTCTAATTTATGCTAGAGAACCTCTAGAAATAGTATACAGAGCCATCAAACTATGGTATAAAGACAATAGATACACTATGCACAGCCCTAACCTAATGTATAGATTACCTAGATAAACTAAACAAAACCCTCAAACTATGGTATAGAGACTATGGGGCCCATTTATCAAGTTCCGAACGGAGCTTGTGGGCCCCTGTTTCTGGCGAGTCTTCAGACTCGCCAGAAACACAAATTATGAAGCAGCGGTCTAAAGACCGCTGCTCCATAACCCTGTCCGGCTGCTCTGAGCAGGCGGACATCGCCGGAAATCAACCCAATCGAGTACGATTGGGTTGATTGACACCCCCTGCTGGCGGCTGATTGGCCGCGAGTCAGCAGGGGGCGGCATTGCACCAGCAGCTCTTGTGAGCTGCTGGTGCAATGTTAAATGCGGAGATCGTATTGCTCTCCGCATTTAGCGAGGTGTTGCGGACCTGATCCGCACTGTCGGATCAGGTCCGCAACACCTTTGATAAATAGGGGCCTTTGTGGCTGATTTTTCAAGGGCTGAAGGCCCCCGACGCCCTGTTTTCGCACGAGCCTTTAGGCTCGCCGGAAACAGCAGTTATGAAGCAGCGGTCTTAAGACCGCTGCTCCTTAACTGGTCCACTGCCTCTGAGGCTGTGCACATTAATCCTCCCGATCCTATACAATCAGGTTGATTGATAACACCCCTGCTAGCTGCAGATTGGCCACGAATTGGCTGTCAGCATTCAGCGATGTCTGTCGGACATGATATGCTACAGAGTATCATGTCGGACAGACATTGATAAATCGGCCCCAATAAATACACTATATACAGAGCCATAACCTAATGAATAGATAATAGATTCCCTAGATATACTAAGCAAAACCCTCAAACAATTTTATAGAGACTATAAATACGCTATACAGAGCCATGAACTAATGTATACATCCCCTAGATATACTATGTAGAGCTTTAATCTAAGGAAGAGAACCTTCTAGATTTATTATACAAGGCTGCAACCTTAGAGCAGCCTAGCTATGGTTTACATAGCTCTAAACTACTACATATCACCTAAATATGCTTTACAGATATCTAAACTATGTACATAGCACTTAGTTTTACAGAGCGCTAAACTTAGATCATAGCACCTAGTGCTTATTCTCTTTACTTTTACATGGCAGTAATTTCATCCATTTATCTCTGTACTTAAAATAGAGATGTGCATTCGGATTGTATTAGTATTTATCCAAAATTATGCCAGTTAAGCGATTCTTCCAAAATACAGCAACCAAATAAATTTTAGGACGAAATGGATGAAGAGCAAAAGATTGCCTGGCCAAATTAGAATCATTCTTTAGTAATGTTTGCCACCAAAAAGTTGCAGAAAAGGGCAGGAAAGGAATTTAGTTATACAGGCTTGTCCAATCAAGCCTTAACCTATCATTGGGTGGTGGCAGAGAAGGGGACATTCAGCCATTTTCAGTCACTTTCACTAAAAAAAAGAGTCAGAGGCAAATCACAAAGTCAGCGGGTCCAGAGGCCTTAGTTGCCTGTTTAGTTCTGACTATATACTGGATTGTGATTTGTCTTGTCTTGCTGTTTTTGACCTGGACTGTCAATAACTTTATCTGCTGATCTTACAGAGGCCTATTTATTACACAATTGGATAGTGTCATATAGCCAACACAACTCAGCTTCTGGGTCCATACCTAGACTAATGTTTACTTCTCGGCCTTACACCTAATACAAAGCAAATACACATCAAAAAATGATGATCAAAAAATCAGGTAGAAAAATCACGCAACATGTTTGTTTTTTTTTCAACATTATATAGTAACGTAGCAGTCTCTCATTCACACCCAAGACCATTATTAGCTATATACACACCTTTAAAGCTAAAATGTGCCTTTATAAAATTGTCATCTCTTAAAAAACCCTCACCAGAGAGGAGAGCTTTAGATCATCAGATACCTAGTGTGGCCCTTACATATTTAGAGGGATATGAAACAAAAAAAAATGTGATTCAGAAAGAGCATAACATTTTTAAAAACTTTCCAATTTACTTCTATTATCAAATTTTCTTCATCCCCATGATATTCTGTGTTGAAGAGATACCTAGGTAGGCATCTGGAGCACTATATGGCAGGAAATAGTGCTGCCCTCTAGTGCTCTGGCAAATGGATAACATTCTAGTGCCCCAGAAATGGTCCGGCTCCTGAGCATACATTCCTGCTTTCCAACAAAGGATAACAAGAGAATGAAAAAAAAATTGATAATAGAAGTAAATTTGAAAATTGCAAGCTCTATCTGAATCATGAAAGAAAAAATTTGGGTTTCATATCCCATTAAAACAGATCCTATACATTATATATGAGCTATATGTAGAATATAAAACTCTTACTCATCTACTATAGAAACCCTACATATCTAAAATATGCCCTACAGATTAATGATGCTGCTCCTATACATTAAGTCTGCATTCAGTCCCTTTTATGAATGTCTGATTTCCCAATAATGTTCATTTTAGGCACTTTTTCTTGCTCTTTCAAGCTTCTAATTTTATGTTTTCATGTCTAGTTCCTACTGCTCTCCAGCTGTTTCCACATTGCATAAATCATTCAGATATGCTTTAGACTGAAAGTTTTCTATTTTCATATTAAATTTTGTTTCTGTGAAATATTTATTAGATTTCACACACTGACCACTATTTTTGATACAGAGAGATTTGATTTAATTGTATTTATGTTTGTAAATATGGGGTTATGAAAATTTACTCAGCTACTTAAATACCTGGGAATCCTCATGTGAAACTGACTACTGCTATGAAACAGAGGTCAGCAGAGCTACAGTTACTGAATAAGAATAGGAATGTTAGCTATGATACTGATCACTATGAGGAAGCTGGGAAATAGGGTGGCGATTATCTAAACATCGTCAGATCAGACGTGCTTTTCCACGCTGACCCTTGCAGAATTATTTTAAAATAGGGGCAATCCCTGCAAGTGGCGAGATGTCTCCTATTGAAATTAATGGAGTTCGCTGAAAAGGGAAACCTTGCTAGGGTGAAGTTAGCAGTGAGCATGCACATTTTAAAAATTAATCCTGCAGCCAATATAAATCACATTACACTTTCTGTGTATAGCATCTTACAATTGCCTATATTTTCATATGCATATGTTTTTCTATTAGGGTATTAAGGGCTAGATTACAAGTGGAGTGCTAAATTATTTATTTTTCTAAAATAAAAAACATTAACTGCACTAGGCAGTTTTTGGGGTCTAAAGTTGGTGGAAGTGGGGTGTTAGAAAAAAAAACAGCACTGAAAAGCAAATGCTTCCCAGCGATTCAAAACACAAGTCTATGCGATCTGTGTGTTATATATATATATATATATATATATATATAATATATTAGACATATTAACACACATATAATACCTTCAGGCTCGCCAGAAACACAAGTTATGAAGCAGCGGTCTAAAGACCGCTGCTCCATAACCTGTCCACATGCTCTGAGGCGGCGGACAGACATCGCCAGAAATCAACGCAATCGAATACGATCGGGTTGATTGACACCCCCTGCTAGCGGCCAATTGGCCGCAAATCTGCAGGGGGCAGCATTGCACCAGCAGTTCACAAGAACTGCTGGTGCAATGATAAATGCCGACAGCGTATGCTGTTGGCACTTATCGATGTGTAGCAGACACAATATCGGATTATGTCCACTCGCACAATGATAATTCAGCCCCTTTGTCACAACCTCTCCATCTTTTCATTTGCAAGAAAAAAAAACTGAGAACTGTAGAGCAAAAATGTTTAGAGCTTTATGCGGGAATTTGAGAGAAAATGTCATATTCGCCCATGAAATGCCCAAATTAAACCCATTTGTGAAAAAACAATTATGCTTTGTATTTTATACTTTGTGTGTGTTTTTTGTACATTCAGTGTACTTAAATTAAGATTTTCGCCGTGCATATATAATACAATTTATTCCTGTGTAATTTACATATAAATTTGACATTTTTGATGAAATACGATTTTTGGCAAACAATTTTGTTACAAATTTTGATGCACCTTAACAATACAATTTTTTTCCTCTATATTTTTGTGTTAATAGTTTAATTATTCATTTTGTATGTTTTTTAAATTACGATTTTAATTGTTCACTTTTGTAATGTATACACCTCCTTCCCATATGGAAATGCAGTATAAGCCCCTTAGAGAGACTAAATGTTTTAAGGGTAACAAGTGGCTTTAGATGATTCTACAAAAGAAATACAAGTAGTGGTGAGCATTCCTAAAAAATCTCTCAAGCCCAGAGACCTTTAGATAATCGGCCCTTTTGATTTCTTATGATACTAATCACTGGAAGGAAGTTAGTAAACAATTCTCTAAAGCTCTCTGCTCAGATGAGATAATCTAAAGTGATCTTCCAGCACTGTGAGATCCCTCTAGAAAAGCAAATATTTCTGTATATCTCCAAGGGTCATTCCCTGCATTTCTGGAAGTGAAGGACAACATAGCACTGTATATGGTATGAGAGTTTTGTTACATTTATACTTTGCATTTTATATTACTTTAGATTTTGGGCCAGATGTTTTAAGCATCATTACAATAGCTCTATGGGGCCTATCTATCAAGCTCCGAATGGAGCTTGACGCCCCGTGTTTCTGGTGGGCCTGCAGGCTCGCCAGAAACAGCAGTTATGTAGCAGTGGTCTAAAGACCACTGCTCCATAACCCTGTCACCTGCTCTGGTGAGGCAGACAGGAATCGCTGGAATTCAACCTGATCGAGTACGATTGGGTTGACACCCCCTGCTGGCGGCCAATTGGCCGCGAGTCTGCAGGGGGTGGCGTTGCACCAGCAGCTCTTGTGAGCTTAAGTTGGACAAGTCTTTACATTGTGAATATTTGAAGCACAGTATAAACATAAATTATTTTTCCTTCGTCGCTCCTTTTCTTCAGAGATAAGCGTTCCTCTAGTGAAACCTATCTCCATAGGCTCACTTTGGGAACATCTAAAGGGAGAATGGCAAGCTGGAATGGGTATGAAACTATGATATTGGTCAGTCTGAAATTTCTCTTTTCACAAATTCTCCTATCAATTGTTGTAGCCAATTTCATCAATTCTTCTAAGGTGGTTGGAAACTGAACCCTTGATAGTTCGTCCTTTAATGACTCAGAGAGGTTGAGTCTGAACTGATTACGGAGACTGATGTCATTCCATTGAGAGTCTCTTGCTAATCTTTTAAATTTGATAATGTAGTCCTCAACTGGTCTCCTACCTTGTTTTAAGGCTCTTAAAGCAGTTTCTGCAGTAATTTGAATGCCAGGGTCAGCATATAATGAGGACATAGAAGAGAAAAATGAATCCAAAGAGTTTTTGACAGGATCATTAGTTTCCAGGAAGAAATTGGCCCAGATCCTAGGCTCACCTCTAAGATAAGAGATAACAGTGCATACCTTGATACGGTCAGAGCAGTAAGTCTTAGGCTTGAGCATGAATAACAATGCACATGCATTTTTAAAATCACAATTTTGGGATCTCTCTCCATGAAATGTGTCAGGTGGGCTAACAATTGGTTCAGGGGCTTCAATAGGAATAGTGTGTATTTTAGTCAGAGTTGCTATGGCAACTTTAATAGTCTGATGTTCAGTATGTAAGTCCTGGAATCTTTGAGATAATAGGTCTATACGTTGAGTGAGATTCATAGCATGCATAGTAATGTGTGTTTGCTCCATGATACTGAAAAGAAAAACATTTTTTTTTTTTAATTGGCTTGGATATCTATCACAATCCTACTAGAAAATAACTTGTTCTACGAGTTACTAGTAAAGATGGTCTTGAATACATAGGTAACCTTTAAGTAATGAATGTATGCAGGTAAGGAAATTAGGTTTTATGGTAAGAAAAACTCAGAAACAGACCTGCAATTTATATAGACAAGTTTTACTTATGAAAAATAAAGTCCAACAAAGAATAAGAGCTGCAGAAGTAAAACAAGGCATTCTAAGATAATGGAACTGATATAAATACAAAAATAGGAGACAAATAATGCCCGGCAAAGGTACAGGTATATGCAGGACAAACTGATGGAGAATAAGTCCAGTGTAGCAGAAAAAATAAAAAATGAAATAATGTCCACAAAGCTTACAGTTAGATCAATCAGGAAATTGAACTTTAAACAGGCAGGATATTCTAAATAAGCAGGATGGCAAAGGATTACCTTAGAGAGAGTGAGGAAGAAAACACTGAAGGTAGATCAATCCGCTGGAGTAGAAAATAGATCCGGCTGTTTGTAATAAAAAACCAAACTGTAGGGGGGCGGAGCCAGCGCTCAATGGAGACGGCTGCACTTGTGTGAGCTCCGGTCTCCCTACAGGGCAAAATTAGCTCAATATGTGCATAGCCTGACCAATATGCCGTATAACGCTACCTAAATGTGCATAGACCTTTCCCCACAACTTGCGCTCATGCCATCTGGGCTCTAATTGGTAGCGATACTGTCTTATTGCTTGCCGGACCTGCGCTGCACCACCGGGAGGGCTATGGGGCCTACACCTGAACAGCGGAGGTAATCGCCTCAAGGCCAGCTACATCATCGCCATCAAATGCCTCTGCAACACCAAACATCCTCATGCAGGTGAGACCCGCGCCCCTGAATCTTAGGGACTTGCGGTACAATATGCCGTAGCAGAGTTCTGGGGCAGAAGCATAAAGGGACGCAGCCGCCATCTTGGACAGCGAGACACGCTGCATAGAGCATAACAGCAACATAACATTCAGTGATGGTATGGATAAGGGGAATAAGGCTGTTTGATAGACACCCTGCTCATCTTGACTACTATTAGCTTCAGAGACATAATAACCTCTTAAAGTGGCGCCACATTTCTTCCCGCCCTAGCACTCATATTAACACATCTCCAGGCTAACTATAGAGACTAAGCTGCTTTCCTCTGACGCTCCAAAAGTATTTTCTGCTGCCGAGTGGGAGTCTTAACATCATATAGTAACTAACACTGCATTTCTCAGCGATTTGGGATTGGTTAATCTGTTGACATACAGGACATATTTAATTTTTATTACAGTGCTCAGCATGTCTCCAAAAAAGGGAAATAAGCCGGAAAGATCCGCCAAAAAGCATTCATCTGCGAATCCCTCTGTCAACAACTTTTTCAAACAACTAGATTCATCTACTAAAAAAATGACAGTCACACGTGACACCAGGACTGACGTATCTTCTGCTTCATCTGAATCGGAGGGGGAGAGTCTGGCTCCTGCCATCTCAGTCCCAAAAGCTCTCTTAGACTCACTACCATCCAAAAAAGATTTCTCTGCCCTAATCTGTCAAGTGAAGCAGTGTATTAGGGAGGAGATTTCTGAGATCAAAAAAGATCTGTCGGATATGGGTCAAAGGGTGGAGAAATTAGAGGACAACTCGGACCTCGCCAGCTCCAATATAACCTTCCTCCGCTACAAGGCTGCATCACAAGATGATCTTATACTCCAGATGGAAAATAAAATAGATGACTTAGAAAATCGGAGTCGTCGAGGCAACATTAGAATAAGGGGAATCCCCGAGACTATACCTGCAACAGAATTGGAGGACTATTTACAAGGCCTCTTTACCTTCATCATTGGGGTTGACCCTGAAGCCACTATAGCTTTGGATCGCTTTCACAGAGCCTTGCGAGCAAAGCCCCTGGGAGACCAGCCTCCAAGGGATGTTATTGTTAAAATCACAAGCTACCAAATCAAAGAAGAGATTATGAAGAAAGCGAGGCAGAAATATCCACTCAAATACAGATCTGAACCCGTTCAGCTATATGAGGATCTGACACCCAGAACTCTACAGAAGAGAAGAGAATTTAAACACTTCACGGCTAAGCTGCGACAACGCAATATCCCATATAGATGGGGCCACCCTTTCAACCTACAAATACCTTGGAGGGGAAGACGACTGATCTGCAACTCTGTTGAAGACATTCCAAAGGTCTGTAAAGATTTAGAGATAACACCACCCTCCCCACCTACTGATTCCACTGAAACAGCGGCAAGGGAGGCTAGACCTGCTCCACCACTTCCACAGAGAACAGAATGGAAGAAAATCACAACAAAGACTGTCAATAATGAACCCCGAGTTCCTGGTCCCACGGCTACACTGGGGAAGTGACTTTCTCACACATGGGACAATTATAACTGAACTTGTATACAATGATGAACATTGTTGGTCCTAGATGCACCCCAGTGCTGTGGAGTCTGCCCGTTCTGGCCTTCCCCGGAATTTTATGATGGGGGGGCTGGGGCGGGATGGACTCTGCATGTAGTTCTGGGGGATGGGGTACCTGCTGGCTAGTGGAGAAGATGCCAGCGGGAGACAGAGCGGTATAAGGTAAAAGCCCGACCAGCGGAGGCCTTGCCCTGCTGATTGTTCTAAGTTGGTTCTAAGTTATTATGTAATGATGTTAGCTATGTTGGAAAGTTCCAGTAGGCTATATTTAATTGCCTGGCTGCGTTTCTCTGTTTTCTGGTAAAGAATTGGTGTCTATGGTATCATCAGTCTTGCCACACAAGATGCACTATATACACTAAGTCTTAAGAAATATGATGCCCGACTGGGGTTTGTATTCCCCCTACAAGAAAAATACTGTTCTACGTTTTACATGTTTGCACCAGTTGTGCTATGTTTGTCATGTCGATATATTGTTTTATTTATCTACAGATATACTGTTATTGGATACAGCTTAATATGAAACTTACTCATTATGATCACGACCACCCCTCACAGAGTTTTACACACCTGGCCCACCCTAAATCTCTAAAGAGAGTATCAAACAATTATGTCGTCCCAAGTTAACACGCATTCCATACAAATCCTCACTCAGAATGTGAGAGGTTTTAATAGCCCCAATAAGAGAAGTATGGCCATTAGGGATCTGTGTGGGAGAGGAGGGAAAATACTCCTGTTACAGGAGACTCACTTCAAGACAGGGGGAATCCCTAAGTTTTTCTCCACTCAGTACCCATTACACTTTCATAGTACTAACTCACATAAAAAGGTCAATGGTGTTAGCATATTGATACATAAGTCTATCCCTTTCCAACTCCAATCTATAGACAAAGACAAAGACGGCAGATACTTAGGTATAATGGGACTACTATTTGGCAAACCAATAACCATTATAAATTTATACTGCCCCAATATGGGACAAGACCTGTTTTTCTCACGTGTCACTAATAGAATAGCAGATTTAACCAAAGGCCCCCTGATAGTAGCAGGAGATCTTAATATCCCCCTGGTACCAGACATAGATAGCTCCAACCCGGCCACCCGACATAATCAAAAAGCTCTCTGCTCCATTTGGAGGGATATTAGGAAATTGACACTTCATGACGCATGGAGATATACACACCCCCACACTAGGGATTACTCCTTTTTTTCAAACCCTCAAAAGAGCTACTCGAGGCTAGACTACATCCTAGTTGATCATATGGCCCTATCTTTAATTAAAATAGTTAATATTAGGCATACGGTGTGGTCGGACCACTCCCTAGTGGAGTGCAAACTGATATGGCCGTCTGCCCCTATCAAGCCCTTTTTGTGGCGACTAGATAATTCTCTCTTGACGGACAAAAAAGTGATAGAGTCATTTGCTGAACACCTAGACACTTATTTTACCCTTAATAACACTGCAGAAGTTACACCCGCTTTGGTTTGGGAGACCCATAAAGCTTACATTAGGGGTGAATTTATTAAACTTAAAGCCCTTAAGCGAAAACAATCTCTTAATGAATACACTAAATTAGCTCAAGAGGTTCTGGAAGCTGATCTCGCTCTGAAGCTCCGTCCTACAGATGGAGCTTTAATTAAAATTCTTCAAGAAAAAAGAGATGAATTGAATAAACACTTACAAATTGAATCCCAGAGATATCAATTACATATAAAACAGAAATACTATGGTGAAGGAAATAGGACAGGGAAACTACTGGCGAGGGCATTAAAAGCACAGCGTGCCAACTCTTATATCCATTCCCTCAAAACACCACTGAACACCACAATAGAAGACACAAAATCCATTGGAGACTCCTTTAAAAATTTCTATCATAGACTCTACAATTTATACCCTAATAGACAACTTACTCAGCACCAGCTAAAATGCGAGCAATACTTAGACAAGGTAACCCTTCCCAAACTTACTGAAAGTGAAGCGATGCTATTAGACGCCCCAATATCTGAGAGGGAAATACTAGACGCCATAAAGGAGTTGAAGCCAGAGAAGGCCCCAGGCCCTGACGGTTTCAGTAACCGATACTATAAACTATTTAGAACCCAACTTGTACCGCATCTGCTCTCTCTGTTTAACCATATTTCGGAACTCGTAGTTTTCCCTGATTCTATGTTACAGGCCCATATTTCAGTCCTCCCTAAACCCGGGAAAAAAACAGATATCCCAGCTAATTTCAGGCCAATATCTCTGTTAAATGTAGATCTTAAGATATACGCCAAAATCCTTGCGAACAGAATTAACACAATGTTGCCCAATCTTATTCATTATGACCAAGTTGGTTTCGTCCCACAGAGAGAGGCCAAAGATAATATATGTAAAGTACTGAATCTATTAGAATATGTTAAAAAATCAAACACCCCTGCAGTATACCTATCAACAGATGCTGAAAAGGCGTTTGATAGGCTTGACTGGACCTTTTTACAATCCACCCTCCAAAAATTTGGCTTCCCCTCAACATTTATCCAAAAAATATTTGCATTATACTCCAACCCTTCTGCTCAGATTAAGGTCAATGGGGCCCTCTCTGACCATTTTGAAATTCGGAACGGTACGAGGCAGGGATGCCCGCTCTCCCCCATTCTCTTTATCTTATAACTATCAAGGAAGAAACATATAAATTAGCAATGTTTGCTGATGATATCTTGATGACCCTGACTGATCCAATACACTCCCTCCCATATGTACAAAACATTCTGCAGGCCTTTGGGGCTGTATCAAATTTTCTTATAAACACCAATAAATCAGAACTATATCCAATCAACCTTACAGAAAAGGAGGTAACACAGATCCAACAAACATTTCCATATAAAATTCAGACCCAAGCGTTAAAATATTTAGGAATTTTTCTCTCCCATAATACAGAAACCATTCGAAAACTGAACTATGGCCGCCTATTAGAGGAATTCCAACAATTAACAACCTCTTGGCTCCCCAAAAAGAATATCTCTTGGCTGGGGAGAATAGCTGCCGCCAAGATGACTCTGCTACCAAAGGCCCTGTATGTTATGAAGGCCTTACCAATTTCGGGGATTACAACAGATATTAGCAAATTACAATCTATAATGGACACTTATATTTGGTGCCGTAGACCCCCACGGCTAGCAAAAAATACATTATATAGGCTTAGGGAGGAAGGTGGGTTAGGGGTTCCGAATCTACACTTTTATAAAATGGCAATTACCCTAAATAGAATTGTGGAGTGGTGTAGACAGGGGACTGAATCCTATAAGAGATGTATCCACTTAGAATCCCAATTATTAGGAATACCCCAACTGGGTGTAATGTGTTGGGCCCCATATAAACCCCCCCTAGAGAAGATTGCAGACTACCCAATAATCAAAGAAACATGGTCAACCTGGTCCAAAATGCGGAACTCTCACAAACTTATAACATCAACTTATTCACCACTGACAACACTCAACCCTAATAGGGAACTTCGGGAAGGTCCCATAGGGATAAAACAACCTGTAAATACAACCTCAAAACTCCTGGACTATACCCCCGTGTTCACACTAGTGGAAAGAGGGAAACTAGTGCAGAGAGATATGTTGATCTCACAAGGCTTTACCCAATTCCAATCCTGGTTTGCCTATCACCAGGTACGCCACTATCTTTCCATGCACAAATATAAACAGGACTTATTCAGAGCCCGAACTGCATTTGAACTCCTTTGTTCCGCCCTACAAACCCCCAAGAAAGTCATATCACTTATGTATAAAAACATCCTCAGATCGAGAGGGGGCGGAGCGAGCAGCCGACCATAATGGCCGCACTTCACTGAAGCTCTGAGTGCGGGCCGGGTGTTATTGCCCATAAAAGTAGTAGAAAGCTCCTGTAATATGCCTTAAACAATCGCAGACTGCACACAACGCATAAGCAGCTGTTTATGAGACTCGGTGGCCCCAGCCAAGGGCACAACCGGAGCAGTCTCTCAGGCATGAGGCCTTCACCGCAACAAGCGTTACAGCAATCCTAGCTCTGACGCACATAGCCCTGAATTAAACCGGATCTGGGGCAGAGACCGAGGTCGCATACAAGCGACACAAGAAAGTAATTAATATAACTCACGGCACACAGAACTACCAACCCTGCAGATCGAGGAATCATCCGGAATCAGATCATACGCAGCAACGCCCGGTAAGATACAGGCACTGCACACATCGCCTCCTACCTAATATTACCCTGACAGCTACCGCAGCATGGCAGATAAGAGATAAACTTTTAAGGGATTAACCACACTACCATCATAAGTCGTCCACTTGACATCTTTACATATTTTTGCTGCCACATACTTGGGACAATTGCTAAAAACAACTCACTACTGTGCTGCTTTGTGTTCTACTGTGTCCTACCACGCTGACAGGCTATCACAGACAGATGTATTTATTAACTAACAGGGGACCCACTTGCACCTAAGCCACATATGAAGATATTATTTAAGTGAAGTCAAAAGTCACTCAAGGCGATGTACTTTTCATTTGCATAAAGGACTTGTCCTAGTTTGTAACGCCGTGAACACTAAAGTGTGCACATCTCCTGCTGCGACATCATTGGCAAAATTACCTCAGGTAACAACGCAGCCCCATCCGTGCTGCTTTCCCCTTACAAGTAGCCGTAATACAGTAAGAAACATTTGGATACCCACACGACTCTGGATATTGAACATTACCTAAATTAGAACATCACTATCTGTTTCAGTGGCACAGCCAGAGCCTGATTTTTATTAATACTTTAGTTCTGGGCTTCAGACACAAAATAAAAGTACGGCACACCCTGTACTAAAAGGACGCATCATCCTGCAAGCGCCACAAGGTGGAAAACACACAATTTGTATATATCTGTTCCTAATATTGTGACTCTAGCTACATCACAGCTCAGGCACGTACCCCTGCTCCCTTTCCCGCTGTACTGAGGTGCAGCGGGTCATACCCCATTCTCCCCTCACCGTAATCGCCCTGTGAGGGTAAACTCCCCGGGGGGTATTGTGTGCTGAAGTATCACAAGACAGCTACAGAAGCCTACCTTTACTCCAAGGCACTATGTCACAAAGAAAGAACACACGCCAAGATAAACCGCAAAAGTTATCACAAGCTCACCAGGCTGCAGTGCACACTTTTTTCAAACAAACAGATACTCCACCCACGACCAGAGGAATGAATCCTTTGATGACCAATACAGAAGAAGACCAGGAAAATAGTTCATCTTCAACTAACGAAGCAACAACTTTAACTACAGTCCAAGATGATGACACGCCAATAACTTACAAAGCCATAGTAACCCTGATTGAACAAGTTAAAACATGCATAAAAGACGAATGCGCTGATCTGAAAAAAGAACTCAGTGACCTCAGCCACAGAGTGGATACCCTAGAAGAACATGAATACGTCGTAGCACAAAAGCTAGCAAATCTCTCAACGAGCCAAACACAACAAAGCCAACATATCACAGAATTAGAAGACAAAATTGACGATTTGGAAAATCGCACCAGAAGGGGAAACCTGCGCTTCAGGGGGATACCAGAATCGGTACTAAATAATGATATTCGTGACTATCTCCAGGCTCTATTTACTGAGATACTAGGAGACAATCTCCCTGAAAATACTGAGGTCTCCCTAGACAGAGCCCATAGAGCCCTACGCCCAAAACCCCCAGATGACTCCCCTCCAAGAGACATTATAGTCCACTTCCAAAGCTACAGACAAAAGGATGAGATATACAACGCTGCCAGGAAAAGGCAAGTTATACATTTCCAAGATCATAGAATTCAAATTTACCAAGATCTATCCCTTAGAACGCTACAAAAGAGGCGGGATTTCCAACCTTTGACATCCCACCTTCGCACACTTCATATCCCATACAGATGGGGATTCCCCACTTCAGTAATAGTTATGAAAAACGGAAAGAAGACAGAGTGCTCTTCACCGTCTGACATCCACAGATTTTGTAACATTCTGAATATCTCCCTACCAGATATAACCAATCTTCAATCTTCTCAAAGACAGCAAAATGGACAAAGCAGCCCCAAGTCTCAGCGAAGACCAGATCCGGATACCGACTCCAGACAGAATAAAAGGAGACAAATATCCTCCACCAGCATGGACACCATGGACTCAGACTCCGTCAGATGAGTAATTAAGACTACTTTGACACTTTCCTCTTTCTTTTTTACTCATTTTTGCTGCTCTCTCCAATTATCCAATAAGGCTGGCTTCAAGCCCAACAGATGGGCTTCTGAGTATCCTTTATATGACTGTTTCAAATCGTATAGTTATGATTAACCAAATGTTTCTTCTCCATGTATTTTGTCCGTTAGGTTTTATACCCCTTATCCAAGGTGTTCTCCATATATTATTTAAAGTGCTAAGATTACTTGTACTAGAGCTCAACTCATCCACTTTCCCTTCCGTGTAATTAAGGGTGACAGGGGACTGATTTGAGCCCTATAGATCCTCCACCTCCTGCACTATATGAAGACACCATGTTGTTATTAAGTTATGCTTTTATCCAACTAAGTTCTGCTATGTTACGCACTGAGGTTATAGTATTATTTATATTATCTCAATTTACACCCACTTGCAAATATTTCTATACTGTTTATAAGTCCTGATTGCAACGCAAGATACTATTGCATTACCGCTGAATACTTAGCTACACTAGTTGACCTAGCTCTGAACTACCTAGCAACTCCCACTTAGAATCAATACATTCGGCCCCTATAGAGCTATATCCACACACTTTAAGGACTTTCTTTAATGAAACTAGAGGCTATGCTGGTAATGAATAATACTACATTGCATTGTCCATGGAGACGACCTTGATTTTCCAACCCCTAACCCACGTCCATTAGTCTAAGTAACGTGTAAATTCTAACACTACCGGTAATACATTCACACTAAGTAACCAAGTAAGAAATTTACCTGACACTATCTACTAACCCCCTCCCACCACTACGTAAGGTGCTTCAAAGCTGACCGAGTTCTCAAAACTAAAACAACCCACATGGGACACAAACCCCTTGACACAAGGCACCAGACTAACACCATACTAATATAAACTACTTATACACCATCTTGCCTCACATCAACACCCGGCCTGTAACAATAGCTCCCAAGTTCCAAGTTAAAAGTTAAAACTTAAAAATTTATTATATACTTTTTTCTAAGTTCAAATTTTGTACTACATATCAATGCTATTTGAATAATCATTGTTATTTGCTCTAATATTGTTTTTTAAAGTCATAACTCTCCCTCTTTCCTTTCCCACCTTGACTATCCTCGCCTAAACAGCTTGTTTCATTAGCACCTGTCCCTCCCAATACTAACCCCCGTAACCCTTTTCAGTGTCCCATCTGGTCCTTCCGTACACATCAGTAAAACAGCTCTAGGCACTGGACATTATGACGACACATACCCCATACCACAAAGAGGAAACTCTACATATTGCCACACAAAATGTTAAAGGCTTCCTTTCAGCGGAAAAACGCTCTATTGCGTTTCATGATTTCTATAAGCGAGGAATTGATATCATCATGACTCAGGAAACACACTTTAAGAAAAAGCATAAACCTACCCTATCCAAGAGATACTTTGACCAACATTACTGTAGCTCAGGTACACATAGGAAAAATGGGATTGGCATCTCATTTAGGCGCAGCTTCCCCTTTGAACTATTGCAAAAATACTCTGACAGTGAGGGCAGAATCTTAATTCTAGTTGGCTTGTGTTATGGCGCCCCAATTACCCTGGTAAATATCTATGCCCCAAATAGGCCCACCCCCAATTTTTATAAACCCCTGATTAACACAATATTAGATATGGCTAAAGGTCCAATCATCGTTGGTGGAGATCTTAATTTTCCCATGAACCCAATATTGGACACATCCAATGGAAAATCCTATATACGTAATAACACCCTTAGATCTAATTGCGCAGCCTTACAATCTGTTAATTTATTTGATACTTGGCGCATGGTACACACTAATAGGAAAGACTACACCTTTTTTTCACATCCACAACGCACGTACTCCAGATTAGATTACATTCTGTGTGACCAAACCCTGCTTTCCACTCTCGTACATTCGAAAATCACACACACCTCCTGGTCAGACCACAGTATGGTCTCCACTGAATTTAAATGGGCTAGTAAACCTCGCACTACCTACAACTGGAGACTCAACGACCATTTACTGACTAACCAGGAAACAGTCGATGACATTAAAAAACACACAGATGAATTCTTTACCTTAAACAAACCTGAGGACACGTCGTCCGCAAACAACTGGGAGGCCTATAAATGTTATATAAGGGGGGTCATAATAAAGCATACTGCCACACAACGCAAGATACATACTGCTCAATTTACATCCCTGACTAAAGATCTGGCCACGTGTGAAGCCACACTTAAAACAGACCCATCTTCTATTACTAAACTCACCAAGTTGACGGACGCAAGAGCAGCCCTTAATAGATTTTTGATACAAAAAGCCCATATGAGGGCGCTGACCACTAAGTCCAAGTTTTTTGTAGAAAGCAATAAGGCAGGCCGACTATTAGCCAGATCCCTTAAAAAACAAAGACTCTCCAATTTCATTAGGACAATTCGACAGCCCTCTGGCGAAGCCGCTCACAAAAACGAAGAAATTATCAACTCATTTGTTTCCTATTATACAAAACTATACAATATAGCAGGCACCTCACCACAGGATAAGAAAGAAAAACTAGAATCCTACTTAGCCACTGTTGACACGCCCTCTATTACAGAAGAAAACAAGCAATTCCTAGATTCCCCCATTACCCTCCAAGACATTAACCTAGTTATAAAATCCCTGCCAAATGGCAAATCCCCGGGCCCAGACGGTCTCACAACAAAGTTTTACCAACTTTTGCAACAACACATAAACCCCCAACTTCTATCACTTTACACTGACATAGACCGTGGTGTTGTTTTTCCTAGCTCCCTCCTAGAAGCAGTGATCACTGTCATCCCAAAACCGGGCAAAGCTACAGAATTGGTCAGTAACTATAGGCCAATCTCGCTTATAAATGTTGATATAAAAATCTACGCCAAAATATTGGCCAACCGCATGAATATGATACTACCCAACATAATCCACCCTGATCAGGTGGGCTTCATTAAAGGAAGGGAGGCGAAAGATAACACCACCAGACTACTCCACTCATTGCAGCAAGCACAGCATAACCTTTCTCCTCTCACACTACTCTCGATAGATGCCGAGAAAGCATTTGACAGGGTGGACTGGCAATTTATGTGGTCCACTCTGTCAAAATTTGGCTTCCCCAAGCTATTTATTGCCAGAATAAAGGCTCTTTACCATAACCCGAACGCAAAAGTTAAAGTAAATAATAGCATATCCCAACCTTTCCCCATTTCCAATGGCACGCGTCAAGGATGCCCGCTCTCACCCCTGCTATTTGCTATTACAGTTGAAATATTGGCATTGCAAATCAGACACTGCCAACATATTCAAGGCCTAAATTTTGGAAATATCACTCAAAAATGCCTCTTGTTTGTGGACGACGTGATCTTCACTTTACGATCCCCATCCGCTTCCCTCCCTGCCCTCATACAAATCTTGGAAGAATATAAACAAGTCTCCAACTTCTCCATTAATATGGAGAAGTCGGGGTTAATGCCGATTAATTTAACTCCCCAAGAAACACTGACTATATTGCAGCAAACAAAATTTATACTATCCGATAAACTTAAATACTTAGGATTAACAATCTCCAAAGATATGCACAAACTCCTCCCTGACAACTATATCAGCCTACAACATAACGTTCGGACCTCATTAGAGAAATGGCACAGACAGGGACATCTGTCCTGGCTGGGGCGAATAAACACGGTAAAAATGATGATAGTTCCCAGATACTTATACTTATTCCAAACCTTACCCATGGCCATACCGAAACCATTTCTCCAAACACAACAAAAAATGATCAATTCTTTTATTTGGTCATATAAGCGCCCGAGAATAGCCCAACACACTATGTACCTGAGTAAGGAAGACGGGGGCCTTGGTGTACCCAATCTTACTAATTATTATAGAGCTGCACATCTGGCTAGGGTAGTAGCATGGAACCACGCCAACCCCTCGAAAGTCTGGATTCAAATGGAGGGTTGCCTTTCTCAGGTTGAACACATGAGAGACCTACCCTGGATCCCCAAAGAAACCAGACCACACTCTATACAACACAACGATTATGTTAAAACCACCCTGGCTATATGGGATGAGGTACTCACCCACACAAAAGGAGTCTCAACACAAATATCTCCCTTAACCCCTCTTCTCAGATACCACCTGTTTCTCAAGCACAATCTCTTTACTCACAATCCCGCTAATAAGCTCCTCACGGCCTTGCCAATCTACTTAGTGGCTGACACCTCAGGTGTCAAAGACAGACTTACGCTTAACGAAGAGTTGGGACCTCCCTTTCACTGCTGGTATTCCTACCTACAAATTAGACACGCGATTAACCACAGCCCTCACAAGGAAACGATATTGAGACCCTTAACCACTTTTGAGCAGCTATGTATCAATCCTAACATAGACAGAGCACATCTATCCCTGACTTACAAAATCCTCAGGGGCTCCTTCCCAGAGAGAAGACCCACATACCTTATGAGATGGGCAGACGAATTTCAAATTGACCTTGACACAGAGACTTGGAGGCGATGCTTCCGTTATACACACTCCTCTTCCTTATCTCTGACTATATCTGAACTGAACTATAAAATACTAGCTCGGTGGTATCTAACCCCAGAACGCTTAAGAACCATATACCCAAACGCCTCCTCCAGCTGTTGGAGGAGATGTGGAGAGGACGGTACCCTTGTCCACATATGGTGGTCTTGCCCACACTTAGCCAATTTTTGGAACCAAATAGAGTGGCACATAGCTGGTGTCTTAGGCGTACATATTTCACTTTCTCCGCAAATCATACTTCTCAATCTTATCCCTAAAATCACTTGCGCTTTTCGCAAGAAATTGCTGCTTTTAATGCTTTCATGTGCTAAGAGATTAATCCCCCGATTATGGAAGACACGTGAAACACCCACCATTGCCCAATGGAAATCTGAAGTGAATCATGTCCTCACGCTGGAAAAGATGCACTACTGCTATATAGGTAAACAAGACACAATATCCAATGTTCAATTTTTATGGGAACAGGGGTCCCATGCTCACACCTAAAATGCTCGCCCAACATCTTCCACGTAAAACTGTAAACATTGTATCACTCTCTTCCAGAGACTTTAGAGATATGATTTCGATCCACTACACCTGTGTTGGGGTGGACCAGATGGGTTACTATTACCATTACTATTCCCCTTTTCTCTCTCTTTTACCCTTCTGTACCTTTCCCTTTTCCCCCTATGACGAGATATGTTCTGTTATGACTCATTCACACTTTTAACCAATATTGAAAATACTTATGAAAATTAGGTCACTGATTGTTGATGACTATCATTATAGTGAACTGCTGTTATACCGTTGCTAAACGAACTGTAACTATGTCACTTGTTTCTCATTATACTAATTTTCAATAAAAATCATTTAAACAAAAAAAAAAAAAAAAAAACATCCTCAGATCACACTACCCCAACAAACCAAATTATACTAAAAGATGGGAGGGAGAATTAGGGATAGAAGCCTCGCACAAGCAATGGGACTCATGGTTCCAGGCAACTGCTAGATCAGCGCATTCGGCGGCAGCACTTAAAACCAATATTAAAATACTCACCAGGTGGTACCTGACCCCTAGCAAATTAAAACACATGTTCACAAAAGCCAGCAATAAGTGCTGGAGAGGATGCGACCAAGAGGGCACTATGCATCATATTTGGTGGGGTTGCGATAAACTACAACCATTATGGACTCAAGTACAAACACAGATAGGCAAAATTCTTGGAACTGACTTGGTCCTTTCCCCTGAGGGAGTCTTATTCAACGCCAGCCCACATATCCCCTGTAAAATTAGAAAATGTCTACCAAATTTTACTAAATGCCGCAAAAAGACTTATCCCAAAATTTTGGAAGAAAACCCACCCACCCTCGGTCATTCATTGGCTTGACCTAGTTAAAAATACCTTGATACTGGAAAGATTATACTACCTTAGATTGGGCCGTTTGAATTTTTATCATGATATGATATTTTTATGGGAACAATATTTATATAGTGGGAGGACAAGGTCTCTGGAAAATGAGGTGGAGAGGAGAGGTGTGAATATATGATCATTTGATTTATGCACAAGGCCTTTCCTTGAGCTAAATAAGTGGGGAGATTGGTACATAAGCTAGGGTGGTATGGATGAAAAAAAAAAAAAAACAATAGGTTGATCCTTGCAGCAATAGACAAATCTTAAAGTTCAAACACCTAACTAAAAATCTTGAGTGATAACCTGTGTAACCTTAGAGGGTCTATAACTGTAGTTAAGGTGGATATGCAACTATAAACAATGCTTTGGGTCTAAACCGAAAACTATAGATGTTGGAAAAATACTGTATCTGTATACTATTGAATCTGTCATGCTGTTTATCCTGTTTCATATTTTTCTTTGTTTGAAAAATCAATAAAAGAAAAGATATTAAAAAAAAAAAAAAAAACTGTAAATAAACTTTATATGTACTCCAACAGGACTTTAGGCAGATAGAATTATGCATGCATGGAAATTGAATAATCTGCAAGAATGGTTTCTCCTGAAAAACTGCAGAGGAAAAAAGATACAGTTTAAACACAGGCAGTAAGGTTCTCTTAGAAAAGACACAGGCAAAGCTAGGTAGCAGTAATGATATCCAAGCACTTCCTGTATGGAGGAGGTGCTATTTATTCGGAAAACTGCAGCCAGGTAAGGAAATAAATTTAAAGAAACAGCAGAAATGTGACAACTGCACTGTGAGAGGAAATGGTTCTCTACCACTGGCAAAATGTTAAAAACTGCATTGCCATCTGCATTGAAGGTGTAATGTAAATGATCCCTTTGGACAGTACTGCATGACATTACAATGTACATGTGTGAACTGAATCTGAACCCTTTTTTAGTTACAGTAGTGAAGCTTGCAGATGAATGATATGCCTATATAAGCTGAGAGATTGTGGGTATATTGTACTGTAATATATATACACACACACACATAAAAAAAACACGGAAATGAACTGCACTCCCAAATCAGACTGGGTACACATCCTATGACCCTGCAAAACTCAGCCCTGGGTGCTCGCCAGCAATCACAGGCAGCTGCACAGATCTCAGAGACTCCGGCAGTTAAAGGAACAGTCTAGTAAAAATTAAACCTGAATAATTCCAATACGGCATGCAATTTTAAACAACTTTCCAATTTACTTTTATCATCAAATTTGCTTTGCTCTCTTGGTATTCTTTGCTGAACGCTAAACCTAGGTAGGCTCATATGCTAATTTAGACACTGCTAGTGTGTCATTTAAATGACATTGTGCTCACTCCTGTGGAGTTATTTAACAGTTAGCACTGATTGGCTAAAATGTATGTCTGTCAAAAGAACTAAAATAAGGGGGCAGTCTGCAGAGGATTAGATACAAGGTAATTACAGAGGTAAAAAGTATATTTATATAACGGTGTTGGTTATGCAAAACTGGGGAATGGGTAATAAAGGGATTATCTATCTCTTTAAACAACAAAAATTATGGAGTAAACTGTCCCTTTAAGCCCAGACAAGCCTGTGTGCAGAATCCAACTTGCAAGCACATAGCTAGATTATATATATATATGTATATATATATATATATATATATATATATATATATATATATTTATATATATATATATATATATATATATATATATATATATATGTGTGTGTGTGCAAAAGAAAGACTGTGTTTATGCACCACAAAGCAAATGTGGAATCCTCAAACCATAAAACAATATGGGGTAGGGGGGCGGAGCGTGCGGGCGAGCCTCACACTAGAGCTCCTTAGACGGCGACGGCAGATACTCACTTCCGGGACAGCTAAACCTGGGCTGCATGCTCCAAAAATTTGTGCATTACAGGGGCAGATGTTAGGAGCTCCCTGGGACTTTAATTGCGAGCTGGAACCCTGCTGAGCTGATCTGTTGATAAGGTGCAGTGTAGGCCGCAATAAAGCCTGCCTCGTGTGGCACTCTTTCTTCGTGTTTTCCGGAGGTCCTGCGGCAATGAAGTGACGGTCAAGCAGATGTACCTTACATAGTCTTGCATCACTCCGTTGGTGGAGCTTCGCTGGTGCGGGTGGCAATGACCGCTTTCTCCTTTCTCACCTCCGGTACATCCGATAAGGGGTAAGGTAACATGCTGCCGTTCCAATACACCCTCTAACCCGCCCAACTATCAGAGTGTACAGACATGTTCTCCAGCACATAAAGTGCGCGCACATGGACATAGCAAAGCATCACAAGTGCTATACAAGTATTTATCTCCACCACAGAGCAAATTAATTATCACACTTCATGGGCTGCACAGCTTGAACTAGATATAGGCAATTTTAATGAACACCAGCTCCCTTGCTAGCTGATTACCTACACAGCATCTCTACTTAACTGGGAATTATCTTTTTTTCAGTAATGGAGCTTTATTGAGGAGTTTTATTCACCCTACTTTTTACTATAAATACTCAAATAGAGACACTACCAGAAACACCTGCCTTCCAAAGTCACTTCATTTGAAAATCAGAGTTGCAATTACACTATACCCACACGTGGGTTTGATCCCTACAAGATGGCGCTCCGCAGAAACTCAAAAATGGAGAGAAATCCAAAGACCAATACTGTCCCTAGCGCAATGAATACCTTTTTTAAAACTGCGGATAAAAGAAAAAAACAGATGTTCCTCAGACACACAGTGACGACGACTGTCAATCTGATAACCCAGATGATTCACTAGATCCACCACCCACACTGCACAGCCTTACACAAAGTGAAGATGGCCCAGTCACAATGAGAACCATAGAGGCACTAATAAATCAAGTTAAGAGCTATATTAAAAGTGAGTGTGCGGATCTTAAAAGAGACATTAACGAATTGGGCTTTCGTATAGAGGCCCTAGAAGACGACAGAGAGGAATGGGCTAAAGAAATTTCTGACATGTCTCACTACCTTGAAGCCCAATAGTCACAGATTAAGGACCTAGAAAATAAGGTAGATGATATGGAAAACAGGGTGCAACGGAACAATCTCCGCTTTAGAGGGGTACCCGAAACTGTGAAAGGTGAAGACATTCAAGACCTGTAAGGTATGCGTGCCCCTTTAAGGAACTCAATTACAGATCCAATAGTTTAATTTGATGCTTATGATTGCAACGAGTGTGTGTGGCCCTTTAAGGATCTCAGATACAAATTCCCAAATACCTTAACTTATACAAGAGGAGTGTATCACTTTAAGGAGGTTGTCAGCAGTTCCCACTTAAGTGGTTTTGTGTCACTGTTGTTCAAAAAACCTTTATAGAAGAAAGGGTGTCTTTAACTTGCAGTGATATTTAATTAAATTGTTAAGTACTGTCTTAGAAAATTCCTGCTTAAACCTACAACCTATATGGTTGCTACAGGAATTTAAACAGAATGTGCGAGTTAGTTGTTATGAGGATGACGGTCAGAGTAACTCAGCAAGGGATGTCAGTTAAACAGACTTCTGCGTTCAGCAGTATAAACAGAGATCTATAATTCGTTAAGGCAGAAATATTCACAATGATGGTAGAAATAATGATGCGAGTTAGCTCAGTCCAGTAATATAACACACATTAACTGATGTTGCATATATGATTAAGTTACCTGAACCAGTTCTAAGTTGTCAATGAGCATTGTTCCTGGAAGCTGTCTCACTTGTTAGTAACAAGCCTGCTCTGCATACTAAGCGTTCCGGACAGGAGGAAGTGTCTAGAAAGAGGAGGCGGCTCCAGACGTCCCAGTCTGATGTTCTAGAGGCGGGTGTTGTTTTGCACTGTAACATTATGTGACAAAGGCAGAGGACACAGTGGTACAAGCTTACGGTATACATTAGTATTATACAGGTAGCCCTCAGTTTACGCCGGGGTTAGGTTCCAGAAGGAATGGTTATAAATCGAAACCGGTGTAAATTGAAACCCAGTTTATAATGAAAGTCAATGGGAAGTGAGTGAGAGAGGTTCCAGGGCCCTCTCAAAATTGTCATAAGTAACACCTAATAAATTATTTTTAAACTTTGAAATAAAGACTTTAAATGCTAAACAGCATTATAAACCTAATAAAATATTCACACAACACAGAATATATAAATAAACTAAGTTAAATGAACAAAAACATTTGCTAAACAGCATTATAAACCTAATAAAATAATCACACAACACAGACTTCACTTGCATTTTTCTGCAAACAGTTCTTTCTATGCATTCCAATCTGGACTGATTTATAGACAGGAAGATCTTGTTCTTTTGAAATCTGCTCGATAGCTCAGGTCTGGTTAAACTGATTAATTTCAGCTTGCTTGGCTTTGCTGCAACACAAGCGGACAGCTCCACCTACTGGCTATTTTAATAGATGCACTGCTTCTCAATGCTTTTCAATAGCAGTCACATGACTGGAAAAAAAAGGTTGTTAATCTGAAACGGTGTAAATTGAACCGTTGTAAAACGAGGGCCAACTGTACTTGCTTTAGAGGATAGATGTCCTGTTCGAATCTGCTGCTCAATCTTTATGCTCCAGCGACTAGAGGGTAGAAGCCATACTAGGTTTAAGCTGAGATGATTGCAGTTGTAGTATATAAAATACAAACTTGAATGTTGGGAGACAAAACTCCTATGATTTTTCCTTCACAGGTTAAAGGTGTAGCAGCTTAGAGTTCAGGTGTGTTGAACACATTAGAAAATTACTAAGCAATGTTTGATGGGAGTAGCTAGTATTTAAAGAAGGTGTAGCCAATGAAATCAGTCAGGAATGAACAATCCTAATTAATGGAACAGTAACCCTGACAAGACCACCTCCAAAACATGTTTCAGTCCCTAGCCATTGCTACCAACGTTTGATTGATACAATGCCTTTGGAAAGAGCTCACCGCTCCCTACGCCCTAAACCCTGTGATAATCAACCTCCCAGGGACATTATAATATGCTTCCAAAATTACAGGGATAGAGGGAAAATGTATCAACTAGCAAGATCTCAGCCTACCTTTTCCTACATGGGTGCTAAAATCCAGATCTTCCAGGATCTATCCGTACAGACTCTCCAGATATGGAAAGAATATGCCTTCCTCACCACACACCTACGCTCCTTGAAGATCCCCTACAGGTGGGGCTTCCCGGTCTCCCTGCAAGTCATCAAAAATGGGAAAAGATACGAGTGCCTGAGAAAAAATGGGTTGTGTGTGGGAAGGGGCGCTAAAAAAGCAATCTGGATATTTGATATCTCTTAAAAAAGTTTTGTGTGAAAATATGATTAAGTAAAATAAATTAAAATATACTTAGTCCTTAAAAAGATTTTCCAAAGTTATGTGGTGAAAATTCCTGTCTAACTTAAGTGAAGATGTCTTCTTAAAAATTAATGTTGAAACATTGTGTTATAAAATAAAATATGAATGATTCTCAAATTTATTGAGCATGTATATTGAACAATAATAATAACAAACTGCATGTTATCTATAGTATAGATAAAAATGAGGAAATTGATAAAAGTATATAATAAATAGAATAACACCGGTGTTAATATATACTAAAAATTAATAGCGCTAAAAACAACTGATAATCAATGGATAAAAACTAAGCAACAGAAAATCAATTGGTAAAAACTAAACAACATTGATTCCAACTAATTCTGTAAAGCAGCAGCTAATAATAGTAAAAACATCAAAGATACCCCTGTGTAACTGTTGGGTACATGTGTATGATTAAAATAGAACACCAATAAGAACCAGTAGAGCAGTCTCCCTTGATATAGTAACAACCTGTTTCCAATGTTTCAAAGTAAAAAATTGTCGCAGTGTACACACTTGAGTTAGATGCAGCGGTCCTGGGTGCCAGATTCAGTAGCAGCAGTGTCAGCTGTAGGGCTAGATCAACGCATATCGGCTTTCTTGAGAAAGGCTTTGTGGAAGCCGATACGCGTTGATCTAGCCCTACAGCTGACACTACTACTACTGAATCTGGCACCCAGGACCGCTGCATCTAACTCGAGGTTTGAAATAATAAACCACGGTTAGTATTGGTACAGCGAGAGGAGCCGTACAAAAGATTCTTAAAGGAAAATAGTGCGCGCACTTATTTCAAACAAAGACCCTATGCTACTGGCTCACTGAACCCATGTGACCCTACAGTCGGTTTAATAACAAAACGCCGACGGAGAGGAGAGACACACGAAAAAAGCTTATACAAAGGTACTGTGATCTAACTATACTTTAGGAATATTGAAGAAAAATTGGCAGCAAGACTTTAAAGGAGTTTTATCTTGGACAATTTGTCGTCTTTAAGGTCCTCTGGTTAACAACAGTTTCATATAAAAGACCACTCCGGAAAACTCGCAACAGTGTGTTCACTGCGACAATTTTTTACTTTGAAACATTGGAAACAGGTTGTTACTATATCAAGGGAGACTGCTCTACTGGTTCTTATTGGTGTTCTATTTTATTCATACACATGTACCCAACAGTTACACAGGGGTATCTTTGATGTTTTTACTATTATTAGCTGCTGCTTTATAGAATTAGTTGGAATCAATGTTGTTTAGTTTTTACCAATTGATTTTCTGTTGCTTAGTTTTAACCTATTGATTATCAGTTGTTTTTAGCGCTATTAATTTTTAGTATATATTAACACCGGTGTTATTCTATTTATTATATACTTTTATCAATTTCTTCATTTTTATCTATACTATAGATAACATGCAGTTTGTTATTATTATTGTTCAATATACATGCTCAATAAATTAGTGTATTTTTTACTTAATCAAATAACGGTTATTTTCCATTGTCATTTTTTATATTAGCATTTATTAATATTATTAGATATATTCACATTGACCTATATACAACTGATAACGACAGTCCACCTGTACTTTAGGCAAACATCCCACATATATCAATTAACTAGATATCACCTTAGATACTACACTACCCTCACGTTTTAGTTAGCAAATTCCCCTTATTTATTCACGAAATCACTCACTAGAATACTTTTGAATTTTTTATTTGAACACATATTAAAATGAATATTGTCCTTATTACTATATTTCACATTTGAGAATCATTCATATTTTATTTTATAACACAATGTTTCAACATTAATTTTTAAGAAGACATCTTCACTTAAGTTAGACAGGAATTTTCACCACATAATTTTGGAAAATCTTTTTAAGGACTAAGTATATTTTAATTTATTTTACTTAATCATATTTTCACACAAAACTATTTTAAGAGATATCAAATATCCAGATTGCTTTTTTAGCGCCCCTTCCCACACACAACCCATTTTGTTCTATAACTTATGGTGCAGTCATTTGTGAGAAGACTACACTAGTGAAGGAGGCTATATTTGGAGTGAGACATACTGTTCAATATCTTTTCCTTATTAGACATAAGAGTGCCTGAGTCCAACTCAGTTATACTACGGTAGGCCAATCACATTAGCCAATATGTACGCCCCAATATGCCCTTCACCCTCCTTCTTTCGAAAGGTTGTTAATCACCTACTGGATATTTCTAAAGGCCCAATAATCCTGGGAGGGGATTTCAATTTTCCCATTGTCCCAGCCTTAGACACGTCATCGGGCAAGTCATATATCCGGAGCAGCCAAGTCAGAGCCAAATGGTAGGCGCTTCGCGCTATTCCCTTTTTTGATACCTGGAGATTAAGACACCCTATGACCAAGGATTTTACCTTTTTCTCCAACCCTCAGCATTCTTACATGCGCCTAGATTATTTATTTTGTGACCAGCGGATGCGGACTGCACTGACTGATTTGCGCATACATCACACCTCAGGTCCGACCATAGCATGGTTAGCTCCACTTTTAAATGGTCTACAAAGGCCCAACACCAACAGCTATGGAGACTTAATGACCAGATCTTTTCAGACCCTTTGATAACCACTGATATAACTGAAAAAACAACTGAGTTTTTTAACTTTAATAATCCCGCTGAGACATCAATAACCAATAACTGGGAAGCATACAAGTGCTACATTAGGGGAGTGATAATGACTCACACACATAAATTACATAAACAGAGAGCAGCACTATACACAACTCTGACGTCTGACTTTTAAGAGAAAGAGAAAGATCTAAAACGGAACCCCAAATCCGCACAGCTCTTGCTACAATCTCAGCAAGCCAGGGAAGCTCTTAATCAATACCTAGTTAAAAACGCTCATCTCCGAGCACTTGCCACAAAATCCAAGTTCTTCTTTGAAAGTAACAAGGCAGGACGTCTTTTGGCCAGATCTCTTAAAAAAAGAATTATAAATCCTTTATCCCTAAAATTGTGGATTCTTCTGGATCCTTATATACCTCCAATATAGACATAGTCAATCAATTTGCAGACTATTACTCCTCCCTCTATAACCTACCAAACCTAGACCCGCTCCATAAACATGGATTAATTAATAAATACCTTCACAGACAAATCTCCATTCCCTGACAACAGAGCACTGTGAAACTCTGGACTCACAGTTTACACTACAGGAACTCCTTGTGGCTATTAAGAACCTTCCTCAGGGAAAAGTCCCAGGCCCTGATGGCTTTACACCGAAGTTCTACCACCTGTTTAAATCCCAACTAAGTCCTCAGCTTCTACAACTATATAACTCTATTGATAATGCATCCAGTTTCCCACCGTCTCTACTAGGAGCTACAATTTCTGTTATTTCAAAACCGGGTAAACCATCCGATCAATTAACCAACTATAGCCCAATATCTTTAATAAACATAGACATTAAGCTATACGCAAAGCTATTGGCGACAAGAATAAACAAAATCCTCCCCCTACTCATACATACAGACCAAGTCGGTTTTATTCCAAATAGGGAAGCCAAAGACAATTCTATATGTGTATTACAAACCCTGTTTAATACTGTTTCCACTAAAACCCCAATGGTCTTTTTGTCTACAGACGTGGAAAAGGCCTTCGACAGGGTAGACTGGGATTTCCTCTGGGCCACGCTGTCGAAGTTTGGATTCTAAGATATACTGATTACTCGGATAAAGGCACTATATCACAACCCCACCGCCAGAATTTCCGCTAACAACACACTGTCCCATCAGATTTATATCAACAACGGTACACGGCAGGGCTGCCCCCTTTCTCCCCTGTTGTTTGCCCTAACGGTAGAGGCACTAGCAGCTAGGATAAGAAGTAACACCAACATCCAAGGTATCCTCTTCGGGGGGGAGCACCAAAAGTGCCTCCTATACGCGGACAATATTATATTTACAATCCGATCCCCAAACTCTTCTATACTGCCTCTTCTTGCAGAATTAGACATGTATAAGCAGGTCTCTAATTTTACTATAAATATGGGGAAATCAATACTGATGCCTTTAAATATTTCAGAGGTGGAATCCAGGTTTCTTTCCAAACACACCAGTTTCCAGATTGCAACCAAACTGCGCTATTTGGGAACTGAGGTTCCTGCTACTCCAGCAGATCTTTTTGAACTCAACTACTTACCTTTGCAAAATAAGTCTCTATCTTCCCTTGAGACCTGGCATAAGCAAGGCCATCTCTCATGGCTAGGGCGCATCAATGCCATAAAGATGAATCTACTCCCAAAATTTCTGTACCTTTTTCTGTACATGTACAATTTGCACTCTGAGAGGTGAGGTAAGGATTTCTGCTGGAGAAGTGAACTACCATACTTCAGCAGCAGCACTGCAGACTGAACCCTCTGGATCCCCTGACTTATTCTAGTACCATGTATTGAAGACCTGAGGGAGCATTGCTCTATCATTATATAGCGGCTACTCACCTCATATGGATTGAGGTAACTAGAAGTAAATGTTTGGCTATTTGGTTCTTACCCCATATTGTTTTATGGTTTGAGTATTCCACATTTGCTTTGTGGCGCATAAACACAAGCTTTCTTTTGCATTTTACCACTGGTGAAGATTTTGGGAACCTTTACATTATTCTGATTTCGCTGCCCAGCATTGGGAACAAACTCTGCTCTGTTATATTATATTTGAGGCTTATTTTATCTATGCATTTATGGTCTTTTTAGGATTATTGTTATTCATATATTTTTTTATTGATATATACTGTATTTTGTGTTATAGCGCAGGGATCATTACCTTGCTTCTTATCTATCTATCTATCTATCTATCTATCTATCTAGATAGATAGATAGATAGATAATCTGGCAACTCTTACGTTTCACAGATCCTGTTTGTATATTCTGACTGAGATGCCCATCTGTTCCTGAGAGAGCTGCCTCCCCTTGTGAGAGGAAGAGTATGAAGATACAGTATCTATTTACAGTATCTATAGACTATTGGGCACACCACCGTCCCCTATTTCACTCACATTTCTGTGCTTTTGTTGAAATACTCTGTATGCTTTCCATTGAAACTGAAGTCTGTTCTACTTTTGTAGAACATGCATAAAATGCTTTGGTAAAAAAAAAGTTAATTTCAACATAATATGAAATTGTTTGCAAATTATTGCTCAAGACCATAAGCAAAATATGTTTAGACTAGTAATCTGGCCCTTTGTGTTCAACCAACAAAAAGCAGTTAGATACATAGTTAGACACATAGTTAAAGCCTTGTTCTGCAAGTAGCATACATTTCAAGCCCTGATTATAGTTATTATTATGTTATATTTTAAAGCATCAACAATTTGGGCTATACAAGTGTACTTTGCATACACAGGATAATAACAATAATTATTGATACATGCTTAAACAAAACCTCCACAAAAGGAAAAACAAGTGTATACCCTCGAGTGCCAATTATCTAAAGTGCATCTTTATTTGAATTGCACTAAAGGTACAATGGCTCTCGTACTTACAGTGTTGTTTATGCAGTGTATTTTTTGTGTATTGTATGTATTTACAAGTATCAAAAACATGGGGGCCGATTTATCAAATGCTGGACGGACATGATTCGTTGCAGCGAATCATGTCCGCCCGGCATCGCTAAATGCAGACAGCATACACTATCGGCATTTAACATTGCACAAGCATTTCTGGTGAAATGCTTGTGCAATGCCGCCCATGCACATTCACGGCCAATCGGCCGCTAGCAGGGGGTGTCAATCATCCTGATCCTATCTGATTGGGATGCTTGCGGTCCGCCACCTCAAAGGTGGCGGATGAGTTAGGGAGCAGTGGTCTTACGAAAAATAAATAACATTTTAAATAACACTAAACTAATACACTTTATTTTACCCTAGTGAAAACTCCATCCCATTTTTAAAGCTAAAACCTATATTATAAATCACACGTGAAAAAGTCTTGCTTGCGCAATCTCACTGTGACTAACATTCCCTATATGTTCAGTGGCAACTGCAAAAAGTAGAAACTTACGTTAACCCTTGTACTTCAGCGATAATTACATTAACAATGGAAAAAAATCAACCAAAGTGAAAAGCTTGGGATTTGTTTTTATTTATATACATTATACTGTAAAATTATACGTTTTTTTAATTTTTTTTGTAAAAAAAATGTGTTTTTTATTTTTAAATGGTTTTGGTTTAGAAACAAATTAGCAGTACAGGATGATAATAGTATGCATAAAAAATGTTGCAGCTTTTCCTGGTCATAGTAGTGCATTTTGAAACATTTCTCACACTGTAAAATACATTTTGTAAGAAGGCGCTATTTCTACCTTTGAAACTAATGAACCATTTCTTTCTCTCACTGTACTGAACACATTCCTGCAATTCCAGTAAGAAAAAGAACTGTTGATAACACTATCGTGTTCAACTCTAGGGGGTGCATAGGTGCATGAGTATAGTAATAAATGTTATAGGGGAATAAAGATTGCACAATATCAATCACTATAACAATATATATATATATATATATATATATATATATATATATATATATATATATATATATATATATAATAAAACTTTGTAGTTAAAATCCAATATCTTATCTGAGTCCAACAGAAGACCATCAGTATGGTGATATCTTCTTGCAAATCCAGTTGGTAACATGAGATTCCGTTTTAAGACAGCTTAACATGGTATTGCACTTACTTTGGCTTTATCGCAGCATGGTCTGAGCTGCGCTGTGAGTAGGAGCTTTTGCAGGTATAGACCAGCACTTGTGGGTGCTATACCTTACAGGTCTTTCTTTTAGGCCCATTCAGTAATCCATACATAAAAGTATAAAGGTAGTGCTCCAAATCGAGTGAAAAAAAATATTTATTTTGCTAAAAACATCAGCAATGTTTTAGGGCTCCAAGCGTGACAAAGGGGCAGAAGCCCCGAAATGTTGCTGATGTTTTAAGTACAATAAAGTTGTTATTTTTTCACTGAATTTGTTGTGTGCCACTTTTATACTTTTCTGTGAGTAGGAGCTGTTGGCTGCTTAAGCGAGCTAGGGGTCGGGCTATACAGATGCCCAGAAGAGTCAGGAGAGCATCTGTGGGGGAATATTCTGCTGGATGAACCAGGGGCAGCACTTAACGGTATCAGGTTACATCAGCCGGCTCCATAGACATGGTATGTGCGCTAGTTAGCACTCCTCTTTATGTTCTCTATAATTATGACCTCTAGCCTTGTCTTTGGCGTCAAGACTAAATGGGAGGTGTTAAAAGGCCCTCACAGATTCCTATTCTGTGCTAGGTTATTGTCCCATGAAGGCCAAAGTGTTCCTATTCTCAACCTGTTACCTGAACCCTGACCTTGACAAAGTGTTTGGATCGTGGTACCTGTTTAAACCTTTAACTGAGATAAACTTTTACTGAACAGATTATCTGGCTACTGAACTCTGGAACTGCTCCCTGACTTATGTATCGGTCTCACCCTTCTGTTTATACATCTGGTTTTTGGACCGTACCTCTGGCTCGGACCCTTGACTTGTCTATGGAGATTTCTGAAAGTTTCTGATTATAGAACCAGATGTAAACTCAGGTAATCTAATTGTTACCTTATAGTTTATGCAATCCCAGTTGGTATAGTCTGACACAGTTTCCATGGAAAATGCAGTTCCACTTATTTGTGTAATGTATCTTCTTTGCAGATATATGTTGAAAAACAAACCCACAGATGATAAAAACAGGTTGATTGATTGGTTGATCCATTGATCCATTGATTGATTATTTCATTTATAAATATAAAGGATTATTTGAAGTTGCACTTATACAGAATCATTTTAGTGTGAATATATATTTTTTCCGTTACAAAAACGGTTTGCTAAAGATATAAAATCAGACAAACATAGTGAAAAATAGTTAAATTATTTATCTTCAAAACCAGATTTTTTTGTAGCTTTCAAGTATTTTTATTACTAGTTATTTTATGCCTAATTTTTTTGCATTAAAGGGACAGTCAACTCCAAAATGTGTATTGTTTAAAAAGATAGAAAATCCCTTTATTACTCATTCCCCAGTTTTGCATAACCAATACAGTTATATTATCGATCATATCCGATCCGGCTGATTGCTGTCCGCCACCTCAGAGGTGGCAGACGAGTTAAGGACCGCTGCTTCTTAACTTCCGCTTAAGTCGGAACCGAAGCGGAGAGGGTCGGAAGCAGCATCCGCTGCTTCATAAATCGACCCCTAAGCCTTTTTGACAGCCAATTAGTGCTGTGTTGTGCACAGCTCCAGGAGTAAACTCAATGTTATCTATATGGCCCACATGAACTAGCAGTCTCCTGTTGTGAAAAGCAAATAAAAAAAGCTTGTGATAAGAGGCTGTCTGCAGTGGCTTAGAAACAGGCAGAAATTTAGAGGTTTAAATGTTATAAACTCTATTATTTTAACAATGTTGGTTGTGTAAAGCTGGGGAATGGGTAGTAAAGGTGTTATCTATCTTTTTAAACAATTACAATTTTGGTGTTGACTGTCCCTTTAAATATGAACTGGCAACTAAAATGCATCTTGTACCTTTCAATTTTGATACATTTTTTGAAACTAAATAGCTTTGGAATTCCATATTTTGATGTCTGATAGATGAATTGATGCTGGATATAGAACTGTAAAATGTTTGACTGCAAGGTTTACAAAAGCATGACTAACTTTATTTTATATATATATCAGCAAGCTAATGGTTTCTTGTTGAAAGCTTGTGGGCTACTGAAGAAAAAGACAGCATTTGATTTGTGGAGCTATTTCACAGATAAGTTACTAAAGCTGTTTCAGCACAAGAGAGCAAAGGTCTAAAAACGGTTCCACTAGTCTGCAAACATATGAAAAAAATGGTTCAGCTTTCAAGTGGCTGATATAGGATTTCTCAGTTTGGTGCCTATTTGAGAGACTTTCAATGACAAGTTTAGCGCAAGTCCTCTGGATACAGGGAGTGCCATGTTGCATCTTTATTGTGATGGCCCGCAATAAAACCATGCCCTGTTCTATAAAAACCTATTCAGTATTATAAAACCTTCCAGTACTCACTTAGCTGATGATCAGTACTGCATCACACAACTGCACTGACCTACATTCAGAAGAACACACATTAAATAAACAAGTCTCGAGAGTAGTTATGGCCTTTCTACACATATATCTGCAAGAATATGTGTAAAAATACTGCAAGACCATATTTATTTATAGAGCTATTGAGTAGTCTATACCCTTTTAGGAATAAAAATGGAAAAATACAGATATAGGGCTCCATGTACTAAGCAGTCAGCGAGCTACCCGCAACAAATCTCGCGTCAAAATTCGCAAACTGATATGTACAAAGCCGTCAATTATGTTAAAACTCGCATCTTTAAAATTGCGAGCGTACTTATCCGCCAAACCTCGCTACCGCTCCATTTTTCACTGTAATTAGACACATTTGACCACCAACTCGCCAAAAACGAATGTACTAAAAAATCTATTTGTCCGCTCGCTACAATTTCCGCTCCCACCTCGTTATTTTTGCCTCGCCACCTTTTAGGTGGCGGGCAAGGTACAAAACAATAGGAAAGTCAATCTAGACGCCAGTCTAGACATATATAAAAGGCAGTAATATCAGCATTGTACTTACAGCATAACTGGCGTCTAATTTGTCTCTCATTTCCATGTACATAAATTGCGCCCAATTTGTCGACTGTAATTAAAGAGTAATCTATATTTTAAATTTGTATTGTATAGTTGTCAATCTTTATAATTATTTTTATATTAATATTTATATATTATCAGATCCAGATGAAGCCATATCCAAATTGTAAATAAATATTACAAAAATAACGCTCTGTTATCACTCTTCAAAAAATTTTGAACAATAATAAAGTTGTTTAGATAAGTTGAACTTTTATAGGAGCAAAATTCTATTCCCGTGACTACTATGATGTTCGTGACACCTTGCATGTCACGTGTTAATAATTGGCCAGACAATTCAACTGAAAGTTAAGTACATCAGCTTAGTCGCGGCGAGCGAGGCGTCAAATTTATCAACAATCCGCAACTGCTCGCGGCGGGCTAGACTTGTCTATTTATTGGGGGAATATTAGTACATAGTGACAGCGGACACCATTTCGCCCGCGGCGAGTAACGGCGAGTTTATCCGCGTCTACAATGACGGATGAATTGACGGCTTAGTACATGGAGCCCTTAAAGTTAAAACATATAATGATGAATGCCCTATAGCAGTATATATATATATATATATATATATATATACATATATATATATATATATATATATATATAGAGAGAGAGAGAGAGAGAGAGAGAGAGTATGCACAATAAGAAAAAAATGACAATATCAGAGTTTATTTTATGTTCATTATAACTTAGATTCAAATTTAATACTAAACATTAAACATTAAAGGGACAGTCTAGTCCAAAAAAACCTTTCATGATTCAGATAGGGCATGTAATTTTAAACAATTTTCCAATCTACTTTTATCACCAATTTTTCTTTGTTCTCTTGGTATTCTTAGTTGAAAGCTTAACTTAGGAGGTTCATATGCTAATTTCTTAGACCTTGAAGGCCGCCTCTTAAGAATGCATTTTAACAGGTTTTTCACCACTAGAGGGTGTTAGTTCATGTTTTTCATATAGATAACACTGTGCTCGTGCACGTGAAGTTACCTGGGAGCCATCACTGATTGGCTAAACTGCAAGTCTGTCAAAATAACAAATAAAGGGGCAGTCTGCAGAGGCTTAGATACAAGATAATCACAGAGGTAAAATATATATAAATATAACTGTGTTGGTTATGCAAAACTAGGGAATGGGTAAACAAGGGATTATCTATCTTTTAAAACAATAACAATTCTGGTGTAGACTGTCCCTTTAAAACAACTGAGAAGACAGACAGATTTTAATTAACTTCTTAGATGAGGTTCCTTATGGACATTAATATAGGTAGAAAAAGAACAAGCTCTCACAAATCAAAAGTAGCTTTGTTCTTCATCAAATAGCCATTTTAGTAAAAAAAATGTTTTAAAAGAAATGACAGCATATTTCCCCTTTATAGGGTTAAAAACACAGTAGAGCAGGGTTGATACTCTTAAAATGACACGTTCTATCAGATTAGAGCATGTCATTTTTTTGACAATAATGACCCTTTAAGGTAACTTTGAACCCACTGTGTTGCGGCATATAATTTGTATATATCCAATCATGACAGTGCACTTAACAGAGCTTGCACTTACATTATTGAACTCATGTTTACAAAGGAACAATCCCTATTCTGTTAAGGCATTAGCAGTTGCAGTCTATTAAAGAACAGCTTCATTTTCCATTCTGATCACTTGGAAAGCTCAACGACAAATTCAACCAGAAAGCAAAAAGAATTTGGGGAACCGATTATTGATAGATTATGAGCAAAGCCAATATGGGGCGCGATCTGATATAGATCGTAATTTGCGGCGCAAGCGAGGGAACCCCCGCAGCCCGTAGTTTCAGCTCGCAACTCGAGCTATCCAATATACCCCGCCGGCAATTGCTAAAGTGCCATAAGTCGGATAAACTAGCGATGTCCAGAAATCTGCGTAAGTACAAATTTCTGGAGTCGCCAGTGACTTACGGCACTTTAGAAACTGCCGGCGCATACAAAAACTGACTAAAATACTAAGGCCTAGATTTAGAGTTCGGCGGTAGCCGTCAAAACCAGCGTTAGAGGCTCCTAACGCTGGTTTTGGCCGCCCGCTGGTATTTGGAGTCAGTGATTAAAGGGTCTAACGCTCACTTTACAGCCGCGACTTTTCCATACCGCAGATCCCCCTACGCCATTTGCGTAGCCTATCTTTTCAATGGGATCTTTCTAACGCTGGTATTTAGAGTCGTTTCTGCAGTGAGCGTTAGAGCTCTAACGACAAGATTCCAGCCGCCTGAAAATAGCAGGAGTTAAGAGCTTTCTGGCTAACGCCGGTTTATAAAGCTCTTAACTACTGTACCCTAAAGTACACTAACACCCATAAACTACCTATGTACCCCTAAACCGAGGTCCCCTCACATCGCCGCCACTCGATTAAAAATTTTAACCCCTAATCTTCCGACCGCCACCTACGTTATACTTATGTACCCCTAATCTGCTGCCCCTAACCCCGCCGACCCCTATATTACATTTATTAACCCCTAATCTGCCCCCCACAACATCGCCGCCAGCTACTTAAAATAATTAACCCCTAATCTTCCGACCGCAAAGCGCCGCCACCTACGTTATCCCTATGTACCCCTAATCTGCTACCCCTAACACCGCCGACCCCTATATTATATTTATTATCCCCTAATCTGCCCCCCTCAACGTCGCCGACACCTGCCTACACTTATTAACCCCTAATCTGCCGAGCGGACCGCACCGCTACTATAATAAAGTTATTAACCCCTAATCCGCCTCACTAACCCTATCATAAATAGTATTAACCCCTAATCTGCCCTCCCTAACATCGCCGACACCTACCTTCAATTATTAACCCCTAATCTTCCGATCGGAGCTCACCGCTATTCTAATAAATGTATTAACCCCTAAAGCTAAGTCTAACCCTAACACTAACACCCCCCTAAATTAAATATAATTTTAATCTAACGAAATAAATTAACTCTTATTAAATAAATTAATCCTATTTAAAGCTAAATACTTACCTGTAAAATAAATCCTAATATAGCTACAATATAAATTATAATTATATTATAGCTATTTTAGGATTAATATTTATTTTACAGGCAACTTGGTATTTATTTTAACCAGGTACAATAGCTATTAAATAGTTAAGAACTATTTAATAGTTACCTAGTTAAAATAATAACAAATTTACCTGTAAAATAAATCCTAACCTAAGATATAATTAAACCTAACACTACCCTATCAATAAAATAATTAAATAAACTACCTACAATTACCTACAATTAACCTAACACTACACTATCAATAAATTAAATAAACACAATTGCTACAAATAAATACAATTAAATAAACTAGCTAAAGTACAAAAAATAAAAAAGAACTAAGTTACAGAAAATAAAAAAATATTTACAAACATAAGAAAAATATTACAACAATTTTAAACTAATTACACCTACTCTAAGCCCCCTAATAAAATAACAAAGCCCCCCAAAATAAAAAATTCCCTACCCTATTCTAAATTAAAAAAGTTACAAGCTCTTTTACCTTACCAGCCCTGAACAGGGCCCTTTGCGGGGCATGCCCCAAGAAGTTCAGCTCTTTTGCCTGTAAAAAAAAACATACAATACCCCCCCCCCAACATTACAACCCACCACCCACATACCCCTAATCTAACCCAAACCCCCCTTAAATAAACCTAACACTAATCCCCTGAAGATCTTCCTACCTTGTCTTCACCATACCAGGTTCACCGATCCGTCCTGGCTCCAAGATCTTCATCCAACCCAAGCGGGGGTTGGCGATCCATAATCCGGTGCTGAAGAGGTCCAGAAGAGGCTCCAAAGTCTTCATCCTATCCGGCAAGAAGAGGACATCCGGACCGGCAAACATCTTCTCCAAGCCGCATCTTCTATCTTCTTCCATCCGGTGCGGAGCGGGTCCATCTTGAAGCAGGCGACGCGGATCCATCCTCTTCTTCCGATGTCTCCCGACGAATGACGGTTCCTTTAAGGGACGTCATCCAAGATGGCGTCCCTCGAATTCCGATTGGCTGATAGGATTCTATCAGCCAATCGGAATTAAGGTAGGAATTTTCTGATTGGCTGATGGAATCAGCCAATCAGAATCAAGTTCAATCCGATTGGCTGATCCAATCAGCCAATCAGATTGAGCTCGCATTCTATTGGCTGTTCCGATGTATTTATTTTAACTAGGTAACTATTAAATAGGTATTAACTATTTAATAGCTATTGTACCTGGTTAAAATAAATACCAAGTTGCCTGTAAAATAAATATTAATCCTAAAATAGCTAAAATATAATTATAATTTATATTGTAGCTATATTAGGGTTTATTTTACAGGTAAGTATTTAGCTTTAAATAGGATTAATTTATTTAATAAGAGTTAATTTATTTCGTTATATGTAAATTATATTTAAGTTAGGGGGGTGTTAGTGTTAGGGTTAGACTTAGCTTTAGGGGTTAATACATTTATTAGAATAGCGGTGAGCTCCGATCGGAAGATTAGGGGTTAATAATTGAAGGTAGGTGTCGGCGATGTTAGGGAGGGCAGATTAGGGGTTAATACTATTTATGATAGGGTTAGTGAGACGGATTAGGGGTTAATAACTTTATTATAGTAGCGCTCAGGTCCGCTCGGCAGATTAGGGGTTAATAAGTGTAGGCAGGTGTCGGCGACGTTGTGGGGGGCAGATTAGGGGTTAATAAATATAACATAGGGGTCGGCGATGTTAGGGCAGCAGATTAGGGGTACATAGGGATAACGTAGGTTGCGGCGGTTTACGGAGCGGAAGATTAGGGGTTAAAACTGTAATGCAGGGGTCAGCGATAGCGGGGGCGGCAGATTAGGGGTTAATAAGTGTAAGGATAGGGGTGTTTAGACTCGGGGTACATGTTAGAGTGTTAGGTGCAGACGTAGGAAGTGTTTCCCCATAGGAAACAATGGGGCTGCGTTAGGAGCTGAACGCTGCTTTTTTGCAGGTGTTAGGTTTTTTTTCAGCTCAAACAGCCCCATTGTTTCCTATGGGAGAATCGTGCACGAGCACGTTTTTGAGGCCGGCCGCGTCCGTAAGCAACTCTGGTATCGAGAGTTGCATTTGCGGTAAAAATGCCCTACGCTCCTTTTTTGGAGCCTAACGCAGCATTTGTTTTAACTCTCGATACCAGAGTTAAATTTATGGTGAGGCCAGAAAAAAGCCTGCGGAGCGTTAACAGCCCTTTTACCGCCGAACTCTAAATCTAGGCCTAAATCTCCCGTACTGTCTAACACGCCTACCAAACATAGCCCGACACGTATACCCCTCTATCCGCTATCCCCCCTCACTCTCCTAATAATAAATGTATTAACCCCTAAACCGCCGCTCCCGGACCCCGCCGCACCTAATAAAGTTATTAACCCCTAAACCGCCGCTCCCGGACCCCGCCGCCACCTACATTACCTACCCCCTAATGTGAGCCCCTTACACCGCCGCCATCTACATTAACTACCCCCTAATGTGAGCGTGTTACACCGCCGCCATCTATGTTACCTTCCCCCTAATGTGAGCCCCTTACACCGCCGCCATCTATATTACCTACCCCCTAATGTGAGCCCCTTATACCGCCACCACCTACATTACCTACCCCCTAATGTGAGCTCCTACCCCGCCGCCAGCTATATTAAAATTATTACCCCCTAATCTAATCCCCCTACCCCGCCGCCAGCTATATTAAAATGATTAACCCCTAATTTAATCTCCCTACACCGCCGCCAGCTATATTAAATACATTAACCCCTAATCTAATCCCCCTAAAGTAATCACCTCTATTACCAGCCCTTAAAAGGGCCTTTTGCGTGACATTGCCCCAAAGTAACAGCTCTATTGCCAGCCCTTAAAAGGGCTTTTTACGGGCATTTCCCCAAAGTAATCAGCTCTTTTACCAGTCCTTAAAAGGGCTTTTTGCGAGGCATTGTCACAAAGTAATCAGCTCTTTTGCCTCTAATCTAAATCCCCCTACACCGCTGCCACCTATAGAGCTGTTACTTTGGCGCAATGTCACGCAAAAGGCCCTTTTAAGGGCTGGTAATAGAGGTGATTACTTTAGGGGGATTAGATTAGGGGTTAATGTATTTAATATAGCTGGCGGCGGTGTAGGGGAATTAAATTAGGGGTTAATAATTTTAATATAGCTGGCGGCGGGGTAGGGGGATTAGATTAGGGGGTAATCATTTTAATATAGCTGGCAGCGGGGTAGGAACTCACATTAGGGGGTAGGTAATGTAGGTGGCGGCAGTGTAAGGGGCTCACATTAGGGGGTAGGTAATATAGATGGCGGCGGTGTAAGGGGCTAACGTTAGGGGGTAGGTAATATAGATGGCGGCGGTGTAAGGGGCTCACATTAGGGGGTAGATTATATAGATGGCGGCGGTGTAAGGGGCTCACATTAGGGGTTAGGTAATATAGATGGCGGCGGTATAAGGGGCTCACATTAGAGGGGTAGGTAATGTAGATGGTGGCGGTGTAAGGGGCTCACATTAGGGGGTAGGTAATATAGATGGTGGCGGTGTAAGGGGCTCACATTAGGGGGTAGGTAATGTAGATGGCGGCGGGGTAGGGGCTCACATTAGGGTGTTATACATTTAATGTAGGTGGCGGCGGGGTCTGGGAGCGGCGGTTTAGGGGTTAAATACTTTATTAGGGATTGCGGCGGGGGATCGCGGTTGACCAGTAGATAGACATTGCAGATGCGTTAGGTGTTAGGTTTTATTTAGCAGATCGCGGTTGACAGGTAGATAGACATTGCGCATGCGTTAGGTTTTATTTAGCAGCCAGTTTAGGGAGCTACGGGGCTCCAATACACAGCATAAGGCTTACTACGCCTGCAATTTGTGGTGAGGTAAAAATGGAGTAAGATTTCTCCATTTTCACCATGTAAGTCCTTGCGCTGTATATTGGATACCAAACTGCGCTGGTTTGGTATACCTGTCTATGGGCCAAAAAACTACGGCCGAAGGCAGAAATATACGAGCGTAACTTCTATGTTACGCCGTAGATGTGATACCAAACCAGCGCAAAATTTGGCGTCCCTGGCTTTTGCGGGCGACGCTGCATATCGGATCGGGTCCATGCTGTTTGTCCAGCAGGAGAAACTATGTAGAATAAAAAGGAAGAATACAGGTAATAGCCATTTGGATACAGTATGAACAAAATGGGAGAAGCCCAGACATACAAGCATAGGTAGACAAGAAAACAGGAAGGCCGATATGCAGAGACCACCGTTTGCTACTGCAAGAATAGCCAAGCTTTTAGGTAATGCTAGCTCGATTCTTAAACATCTTAAAAGGAAAATAAAGACTAAATTCATGCAGCTCACTCTAATAATGGGTGTCGCCATGTTGGAACCTATGTTACACTGAAGGTGTCTGAAGGAGAGTTGCTGCACATGTGCAAACACATCAGCATTGGAATGTAATAAAAGCTAAGTTGCAAAATGGAGGCACCCACGACTTGCAGCAGGTGGGGAATAACCACAATACTATGCTTATAAAATGTATGTATTGTTTAATGTCCTGTGTTCAAAAGGAATGTTGTGGTTCTGAGTAGATGCCAATGGATAACCTGACCTCTCCTCCACACAACAGCAGGAATAAATGCACTGCTTATGTAAGTTTATGTACACAATTTACTGCTTATTAAAGGACCGGTAAACACAGTAGATTTGCATAATCATCAAATGCAGGATAACAAGACAATGCAATAGCACCAAGGGGGACATTTATCAAAGGTATGTCGGACCTGATCCGACAGTGTGGATCAGGTCCGACAGACCTCGCTGAATGCGGACAGCAATACGCTCTCCGTATTCAGCATTGAACCAGCAGCTCTTGTGAGCTGCTGGTGCAATGCCGCCCCCTGCAGACTTGCGGCCAATCAGCCGCCAGCAAGGGGGTGTCAATCAACCCGATTGTACTCAATCGGGTTGAATTGCGGCGATGTCTGTCCGTTTGCTCAGAGCAGGCGGACAGGTTATGGAGCAGCGGTCTTTAGTCTGAAGACTCGCCAGAAACACGGACCCTCAAGCTCCATCCGGAGCTTGATAAATGGGCCTCTTAGTCTGAACTTCAAATGAGTAGTAGATTTTTTTTCTAACAATTTTAAAAGTCTATTTCCACTCATCCTGTACCATGTGACAGCCATCAGCCAATTACAAATGCATATACGTTAATTCTGTGAATTCTTGCACATGCTCAGTAGGAGTTGGTGACTCAAAAAGTTTAAGACTGAGCATATTTTGATAATGGAAGTAAATTGGAAAGTTGTTTAAAATTGCATGCTCTGAATCATGAAAGTTTCAGTTTGACTTGAATGTTCCTTTAATTATAAGATACAATCCAGTTGTGTTTTGATTTTAATTCCCAAACATTATAGCACTTTTATTGTAACATTGCTTTTTATACAAAACAGAAACAAATTAATATATGTTATAGAAATAAAGTTAAACAATCTAAACAAATTCATAAAAAACTAACGGCTAGATTATGAGTCTTTTTTACTACCGCTGGTATTACGAGTCTTGCAGATTTAGGGGCACCGCACACTTTTTTGGCCTTACCGCAAATCAACTTATGCAATTTGCGTATAGACTTTTTTTAATGGGACTCACATAGCACCGGTATTACAAGCTTGTCCTGGAAGGCCAAAAAGTGAGCGGTACACCCTATACCGTTAAGATTTGTACCGCATTTTAAAGTCAGTAGTTATGAGTTTTACACTACAAAGCCATAGCATAAAACTCATAACTAAAGTACTAACAAGTACACTAACACCCATAAACTACCTATTAACCCCTAAACCGAGGCCCTCCTGCATCGCTCCAGACATTGCCGCCACGCCTCGCAAACACTAGTTAAATATTATTAACCCCTAATCTGCTGTCCCTAAAATCGCCGCCACCTACCTACATTTATTAACCCCTAATCTGCCACCCTCAACGTCGCTGCCACTATAGTAAATTTATTAACCCCTAAATCTAAGTCTAACCCTAACCCTAACACCCCCTAACTTAAATATATTTTAAATAAATCTAAATAAAACCTATTATCACCTAAATAATTCCTATTTAAAACTAAATACTTACCTATAAAATAAACCCTAAGCTAGCTACAATATAACTAATAGTTACAATGTAGCTAGCTTAGACCTAGATTTGGAGTTTGGCGTTAGCCGTGAAAACCAGCGTTAGAGGCTCCTAACGCTGGTTTTAGGCTACCGCCGGTATTTGGAGTCACTCAAAATAGGGTCTAACGCTCACTTTTCATCCGCAACTTTTCCATACCGCAGATCCCCTTACGTCAATTGCGTATCCTATCTTTTCAATGGGATCTTTCTAACTCCGGTATTTAGAGTCGTGTCTGAAGTGAGCGTTAGAATTCTAACAACAAAACTCCAGCCGCAGGAAAAAAGTCAGTAGTTAAGAGCTTTCTGGGCTAATGCCGGTTTATAAAGCTCTTAACTACTGTACTCTAAAGTACACTAACACCCATAAACTACCTATGTACCCCTAAACCGAGGTCCCCCCACATCGCCGACACTCGAATAATTTTTTTTAACCCCTAATCTGCCGACCGCCACCTACGTTATCCTTATGTACCCCTAATCTGCTGCCCCTAACACCGCCGACCCCTGTATTATATTTATTAACCCCTAACCTGCCCCCCACAACGTCGCCTCCACCTGCCTACACTTATTAACCCCTAATCTGCCGACCGGACCTGAGCGCTAAAATAATAAAGTTATTAACCCCTAATCCGCCTCACCCTATAATAAATAGTATTAACCCCTAATCTGCCCTCCCTAACATCGCCGACACCTAACTTCAATTATTAACCCCTAATCTGCCGACCGGAGCTCACCGCTATTCTAATAAATGTAGGGCATTTTTTTATTTTGGGGGGCTTTGTTATTTTATTAGGGGGCTTAGAGTAGGTGTAAATAGTTTAAAATTGTTGTAATATTTTTCTTATGTTTGTAAATATTTTTTTATTTTTTGTAACTTAGTTCTTTTTTATTTTTTGTACTTTAGCTAGTTTATTTAATTGTATTTATTTGTAGCAATTGTATTTAATTAATTTATTGATAGTGTAGTGTTAGGTTAATTGTAGATAATTGTAGGTAGTTTATTTAATAAATTTATTGATAGTCTAGTGTTAGGTTTAATTGTACCTGGTTAAAATAAATACAAAGTTACCTGTAAAATAAATATAAATCCTAAAATAGCTATAATATAATTATAATTTATATTGTAGCTATATTAGGATTTAGTTTACAGGTAAGTATTTAGCTTTAAATAGGAATCATTTATTTAATAAGAGTTAATTAATTTCGTTAGATTTAAATTATATTTAACTTAGGGGGGTGTTAGTGTTAGGGTTAGACTTAGCTTTAGGGGTTAATACATTTATTAGAATAGCGGTGAGCTCCGGTCGGCAGATTAGGGGTTAATAATTGAAGTTAGGTGTCGGCGATGTTAGGGAGGGCAGATTAGGGGTTAATACTATTTATTATAGGGTGAGGCGGATTAGGGGTTAATAACTATTATTTTAGCGCTCAGGTCCGGTCGGCAGATTAGGGGTTAATAAGTGTAGGCAGGTGGAGGCGACGTTGTGGGGGGCAGATTAGGGGTTAATAAATATAATATAGTGGTCTGCGATGTTAGGGCAGCAGATTAGGGGTACATAAGGATAATGTAAGTAGCGGCGGTTTACGGAGCGGCAGATTAGGGGTTAATAATAATATGCAGGGGTCAGCGATAGCGGGGGCGGCAGATTAGGGGTTAATAAGTGTAAGGTTAGGGGTGTTTAGACTCGGGGTACATGTTAGAGTGTTAAGTGCAGACGTAGGAAGGGTTACCACATAGCAAACAATGGGGCTGCGTTAGGAGCTGAACGCGGCTTTTTTTGCAGGTGTTTGGTTTTTTTTCAGCTCAAACAGCCCCATTGTTTCCTATGGGGGAATCGTGCACGAGCACGTTTTTGAGGCTGGCCGCGTCCGTAAGCAACTCTGGTATCGAGAGTTGAAGCTGCGTTAAAAATGCTCTACGCTCCTTTTTTGGAGCCTAACGCAGCCTTTATGTGGTCTCTCAATACCAGAGTTATTTTTATGGTGCGGCCAGAAAAAAGCCGGCGTTAGTTTTTCGGGTCGTTACCGACAAAACTCCAAATCTAGCCGTTAGGGTTTATTTTTTTATTTTATAGGCAAGTTTGTATTTATTTTAACTAGGTAGAATAGTTATTAAATAGTTATTAACTATTTAATAACTACCTAGCTAAAATAAATACAAATTGACCTGTAAAATAAAACCTAACCTAAGTTACAATAACACCTAACACTACACTACAATTAAATAAATTACCTAAATTAAATACAATTAAATAAATTAAATTAAATTAGCTAAGATACAAAAAACAAACACTAAATTACAGAAAATAAAAAACAAATTACAAGATCTTTAAACTAATTACACCTAATCTGCACCCTGTTCCAAATTATTATGCCAATGATATCTTTCTCATTTACCTAAAGAATTGATGTAAACAACAGTCAGCATAATTCTCATGTTATTTATCAACTATTAAGAGTACAATTCAAATTTTATTGAACAAACCTCCTAATGATAACAGTATTTTTTTTTTTCAAAATAAAAAACTTACGATTATTACGCACAGTCAGTTTCAAAACACTTTATAGGTTGTAAAGAACTGAAAATTGTCATTTGTTGTGTTTGCAGCATATTTACTGAAATCAAAAGCTATTTCAATCAAACTTTGAATAACATTTTAACTTTTTAAACATTTTAACAGGTCACGTTACATTTTAACATAGGACCCCTTATTTGATAGCAGCTTCACAAGTCTTGCATTCATTGAACTTGTGAGTTTTTGCACAGTTTCTGCATGAATTTGTTTGCAAGATGTCAGAATAGCCTCCCAGAGCTGCTGTTTGGATGTAAACTGCCTCCCACCCTCATAGATCTTTTGCTTGAGGATGCTCCAAAGGTTCTCAATAGGATTGAGGTCAGGAGAGGATGGAGGCCACACGATGACTTTCTCTCCTTTTATCCCCATAGCAGCCATTGATGCAGAGGTATTCTTTGCAGCATGAGATGGTGCATTGTCATGCATGAAAATGATTTTATTACAGAAAGCATAGTTCTTCCTTCTATACCAGGGAAGGAAGTGGTCAGTCAAGAACTCGACATACTTTGCAGAGGTCATCTTTACACCTTCGGGGACCCTAAAGGGGCCGACCAGCTCTCTTCCCATGATTCTGGACCAAAACATGACTCCACCACCGCCTTGCTGATGTCGCAGCCTTGTTGGAACAGGGTGGCCATCCACCAACCATCCATTACCATCCAGGGTTGCACGGCACTCATCAGTGAACAGGACTGTTTGAAAATTAGTCTTTATGTATTTTTCTGCCCAATGCAGCCGTTTCTGCTTGTGAGCATTGGTTAGTGGTGGCCGAATGGAAGGTTTATGCACAATTTCAAGACTCTGGAGGACTCTACACCTTGATGTCCGTTGGACTCCAGAGGCACCAGCAGCTTCAAATATCTGTTTGCTGCTATGTAATGGTATTTTAGCTTCTGCTCTCTTGATCCGATGCATGGATCTGGCAGAAATCTTCCTCAATGTGTCTTTATCTGCATGAACCCGTCTGTGCTCTGAATCAGCCACAAATTTCTTAATAGTGTGATGATCACGCTTAAGTTTTCGTGAATTATCTAATATTCTCTCCTTTTATCCCCATAGCAGCCATTGATGCAGAGGTATTCTTTGCAGCATGAGATGGTGCATTGTCATGCATGAAGATGATTTTATTACAGAAAGCATAGTTCTTCCTTCTGTACCAGGGAAGGAAGTGGTCAGTCAAGAACTCGACTTACTTTGCAGAGGTCATCTTTACACCTTCGGGGACCCTAAAGGGGCCGACCAGCTCTCTTCCCATGATTCTGGACCAAAACATGACTCCACCACCGCCTTGCTGATGTCGCAGCCTTGTTGGAACAGGGTGGCCATCCACCAACCATCCACTACCATCCAGGGTTGCACGGCACTCATCAGTGAACAGGACTGTTTGAAAATTAGTCTTCATGTATTTTTCTGCCCAATGCAGTCGTTTCTGCTTGTGAGCATTGGTTAGTGGTGGCCGAATGGAAGGTTTATGCACAGTTTCAAGACTCTGGAGGACTCTACACCTTGATGTCCGTTGGACTCCAGAGGCACTAGCAGGTTCAAATATCTGTTTGCTGCTATGTAATGGTATTTTAGCAGCTGCTCTCTTGATCCGATGCATAAATCTGGCAGAAAACTTCCTCAATGTGTCTTTATTTGCATGAACCCGTCTGTGCTCTGAATCAGCCACAAATCTCTTAATAGTGTGATGATCACGCTTAAGTTTTTGTGAATTATCTAATATTTTCACACCTCGTCCAAGGTATTGAACTATTTCACTCTTTTCGGCAGCAGAGAGATCCTTTTTCTTCCCCATATTGCTTGAAAATGGTGCTCTGCTTAATAATGTGGCACACCCTCCTTTAGTAGTTTTTTCTTTAATTGGACTCACCTGGCAATCTAATTATCACAGGTGTGCGAGATTGTTTTCAGTGATCAAAAGATCCCTGAGATACAATGCATCCATGAGTTAAACTGAAAAAAAAAATAATAATCTTTGTAACACTGAAATAGAATTTGCATAATAATTTGGAACAAGGTGCAAGAGCCCTATCAAAATAAAAAAGCCCCCCCCCCCAAAAAAAAAAAAAAAACCTAGCCTAAACTAAACTATCAATAGCCCTTAAAAGGGCCTTTTGTGGGGCATTGCCCCAAAGAAATCAGCTCTTTTACCTGCAAAAAAAATTACACACAACCCCCCCAACAGTAAAACCCACCACCCACACAACCAACCCCCCAAATAAAACCCTAACTAAAAAAACCTAAGCTCCGCATTGCCCTGAAAAGGGCATTTGGATGGGCATTGCCCGTAAAAGGGCATTTAGCTCTGTTGCTGCCCAAAGCCCTAACCTGCCCCAATTTACCGGGAGAAGTCTTCATCCAAGCAGCAAGATGTCCTCAACGAAGCCAGCAGAAGTGGTCCTCCAGAAGGGCACAAGTGGTCCTCCAGATGGGCAGAAGTCTTCATCCAAACGGCATCTTCTATCTTCATCCTTCTGACGTGGAGCGGGTCCATCTTCAAGACATCAGGCGCGGAGCATCCTCTTCTTCCGACGGACTAAAGACGAATGAAGGTTCCATTAAATGACGCCATCCAAGATGGCGTCCCTTAGATTCCGATTGGCTGATAGAATTCTATCAGCCAATCGGAATTAAGGTTGAAAAAATCCTATTGGCTGATTGGATCAGCCAATAGGATTGAAGTTCAATCCTATTGGCTGGTTGAATCAGCAAATAGGATTGAGCTCACATTCTATTGGCTCTTCCAATCAGCCAATGGAATGCAAGCTCAATCCTATTGGCTGATCCAATCAGCCAATAAGATTTTTTCAACCTTAATTTCGATTGGCTGATTGAATTCTTTCAGCCAATCGGAATCTAAGAAACGCCATCTTGGATGACGTCATTTAAAGGAACCTTCATTCATTGTTAGTCCGTCGGAAGAAGAGGATGCTCCGCGCCGGATGTCTTGAAGATGGACCCGCTCCGCGCCAGATGGATGAAGATAGAAGATGCCGTCTGGATGAAGACTTTTGCCCGTCTGGAGGACTACTTCTGCCCATCTGGAGGACCACTTCTGCTGGCTTCGTTGAGGACATCTTGCCGCTTGGATGAAGACTTCGGGGGTAAGTTAAGGATTTTTTAAGGGTGTATTGGGTGGGTTTTATTTTTAGGTTAGGGCTTTGGGCAGCAATAGAGCTAAATGCCCTTTTAAGGGCAATGGGGAGCTTAGGTTTTTTTAGTTAGGGCTTTATTTTGGGGTTTGGTTGTGTGGGTGGTGGGTTTTACTGTTGGGGGGTGTGTGTATTTTTTTTTACAGGTAAAAGAGCTGATTTCTTTGGGGGGGGGGGCTTTTTATTTTAATAGGGCTCTTAGATTAGGTGTAATTAGTTTAAAGATCTTGTAATTTGTTTTTTATTTTCTGTAATTTAGTGGGGGGGGTTTGTAATTGAGCTAATTTTATTTAATTTATTTAATTGTATTTAATTTAGGTAATTTATTTAATTGTAGGGTTATGTGTTAGTGTAACTTAGGTTAGGTTTTATTTTACAGGTACATTTGTATTTATTTTAGCTAGGTAGTTATTAAATAGTTAATAACTATTTAATAACTATTCTACCTAGTTAAAATAAATACAAACTTGCCTGTAAAGTGAAAATAAACCCTACGATAGATACAATTTAACTATTAGTTATATTGTAGCTAGTTTAGGGTTTATTTTATAGGTAAGTATTTAGTTTTAAAAAGGAATAATTTTGTTGATAATAGTAGGTTTTATTTAGATTATTTAAATTATATTTAAATTAGGGGGTGTTAGGGTTAGGGTTAGACTTAGATTTATGGGTTAATAAATTTAATATAGTGGTGGCGACATTGGGGGCGGCAGATTAGCATCAGGGTTTTTTCCCTGTTGTTTTTGCCATGTGCTGCTGGCAGCCATTTTACTCACCTCTCTTCCTGACTATGGTGCATTGTGGGGGATGCTGCTCAATTCCTGCACTTCCTTTTATGGCCAGACTGGTGTGCATCATCCATGTGAGACAGGATGCAGTCTCAGAATTGTGATGTCATCACTTATTATTTAAAGGGCCTCTGTTCAGTATGCTTTGCATTTGCGTTGTCTCAGACCTGTTTGTGAGAGTTCCTGTGTATTACCTGGCTGCCTGATGTCCTTCCTGGTTCCTGATCCCTGGCTTGTTCCTGACTCTGCTGTTTTCCTTGTTCCTGATTCCGGCTCGTCTGACTATTTGCTTTGGCTCCTGACTCGGCTCATCTGACTACCAGCTCTGGTTTTGTTTCCTGGCTTGTTATTTGACTTGTGGACTTTTTATTATTTTTTGCTATTAATAAAGGTGTGATTTTTTATTTTTTATTTTTGCACTTCTCGTCTCAGTCTGATTCCTGGCACCCTGACAATTAGGAGTTAATAAATGTAGGTAGGTGGCGGCGATGTTAGGGACAGCAGATAAGGGGTTAATAATATTTAGCTAATGTTTGCGAGGCGGGAGTGCGGCGGATTAGGGGTTAATATGTTTATTATAATGGCGGCGATGTTGAGAGCGGCAGATTAGGGGTTAATAAGTATAATGTAGGTGTCGGCGATGTCGGGGGCGGCAGATTAGGGGTTATTAAGTGTAAGATTAGGGGTGCTTAGACTCGGGGTTCATGTTAGGGTGTTAGGTGTAAACATAAAATGTGTTTCCCCATAGGAATCAATTGGGCTGCGTTACTGAGCTTTACGCTGCTTTTTTGCAGGTGTTAGACTTTTTCTCAGCCGGCTCTCCCCATTAATGTCTATGGGGAAATCGTGCACGAGCACGTATTACCAGCTCACCGCTGACTTAAGCAGCGCTGGTATTGGAGTGTGGTATGGAGCACAATTTTGCTCTACGCTCACTTCTTGCCTTTTAACGCCGGTTTTATAAAAGCCTGTAATACCAGCGCTGTGGGTAAGTGAGCGGTGACAATTACGTGCACGTTAGCACCGCACCCCTCATAATGCAAATCTCTTAATCTAGCCGTAAAGCATTTAAATATACATACTGAATTTTTAAACTTAAAATTGTAATAAATGTTTAATAAGGTAACATCAATGTGTTCTAACAACAGCATTTTCCACAGCTAAACTATTTTAATAAATATTAAGGTATGGTTTAGCATAGATATGGTTAGATTTATTTAAATGTTCTATTAAAGGGATAAAGTACTGTGATTTTTTTTTCTCCCCTTTAAGGTTTCCCAGTTATTCATTTTGCCTCTTGAAACTGCCACTTACGCTGAAAATGTTAGTTGAGGATTTCTGGTTATAGAGAACCTATGTAAAAAAAGGTGCATAAGATATCACACTGCATACAGTGATATAAGAATGACATTGTGAATATATAGATGAGACTTTGTCTATATATAGATACAATAAAAATGTCTGCTCTACCTGCAAAATCAGCCCATTTGATTGAGTTGTGGCTTATATTAGCCCGCACAAAAGAAAGCTTTTTATTACACAAAAATAAACCTAAAAGAGCTTTCTTATACACTCTGTAGCTGGTATAACAAGTAATTTAAAACACATTAAATGGACACTGAACCCACATTTTTCTTTTGTGATTCAGATAGAGCATGCAATTTTAAACAACTTACTAATTTACTCTTATTATCAATTTTTCTTTGTTCTCTTGCTATTTTTATTTGAAAAAGAATGCATCTAAGCTTGTTTGGGGTTCAGAACTCTGAACAGCACTATTTTATTGGTGGATGAATTTATCCACCAATCAGCAAGAACAACCCAGGTTGTTCACCAAAAATGGGCCGGCATCTAAACTTACATTCTTCCATTTCAAATAAACATACCAAGGCCTAGATTTGGAGTTTGGCGTTAGCCGTGAAAACCAGCGTTAGAGGCTCCTAACGCTGGTTTTAGGCTACCGCCAGTATTTGGAGTCACTCAAAATAGGGTCTAACGCTCACTTTTCAGCCGCGACTTTTCCATACCGCAGATCCCCTTACGTCAATTGCGTATCCTATCTTTTCAATGGGATATTTCTAACTCCGGTATTTAGAGTCGTTTCTGAAGTGAGCGTTAGACATCTAACGACAAAACTCCAGCCGCAGGAAAAAATTCAGTAGTTAAGAGCTTTCTGTGCTAACGCCGGTTTATAAAGCTCTTAACTACTGTGCTCTAAAGTACACTAACACCCATAAACTACCTATGTACCCCTAAACCGAGGTCCCCCCACATCGCCGACACTCGAATACATTTTTTTAACCCCTAATCTGCCGACCGCCACCTACGTTATCCTTATGTACCCCTAATCTGCTGCCCCTAACAGCGCCGACCCCTATATTATATTTATTAACCCCTAATCTGCCCCCCACAACGTCGCCTCCACCTACCTACACTTATTAACCCCTAATCTGCTGACCGCAAAGCGCCGCCACCTACGTTATCCTTATGTACCCCTAATCTGCTGCCCCTAACAGCGCCGACCCCTATATTATACTTATTAACCCCTAACCTGCCCGCCACAACGTCGCCTCCACCTACCTACACTTATTAACCCCTAATCTGCCGACCGCAAAGCGCCGCCACCTACGTTATCCTTATGTACCCCTAATCTGCTGCCCCTAACAGCGCCGACCCCTATATTATATTTATTAACCCCTAATCTGCCCCCCACAACGTCAGCCAATCAGATTGAGCTCGCATTCTATTGGCTGTTCCGATAAGCCAATAGAATGCAAGCTCAATCTGATTGGCTGATTGGATCAGCCAATCGGATTGAACTTGATTCTGATTGGCTGATTCCATCAGCCAATCAGAATATTCCTACCTTAATTCCGATTGGCTGATAGAATCCTACCTTAATTCCGATTGGCTGATAGAACCCTTAAAGGAACCGTCATTCGGCTAGTAGGCGTCGGGAGAAGAGGATGTTCCGCGTCGGAGGTCTGCAAGATGGATCCGGAAGAAAGAAGATTGAAGATGCCATTGATAGAAGACTTCATCCGGATCATGGACCTCTTCAGCTCCCGCTTGGATGAAGACTTCATCCGGATCATGGACCTCTTCAGCTCCCGCTTGGATGAAGACTTCAGCCGGATCATGGACCTCTTCAGCCCCCCCGCTTGGGCTTGGATCAGGACATCGGAGGAGCTCTTCAGGACGGATCGGTGAACCTGGCAGGGTGAAGATAAGGTAGGAAGATCTTCAGGGGCTTAGTGTTAGGTTTATTTAAGGGGGGTTTGGGTTAGATTAGGGGTATGTGGGTGGTGGGTTGTAATGTTGGGGGGGGATTGTATGGTTTTTTTTTTACAGGCAAAAGAGCTGAATTCTTTGGGGCATGCCCCACAAAGGGCCCTGTTCAGGGCTGGTAAGGTAAAAGAGCTTTGAACTTTTGTAATTTAGAATAGGGTAGGGCATTTTTTTATTTTGGGGGGCTTTTTATTTTATTAGGGGGCTTAGAGTAGGTGTAATTAGTTTAAAATTGTTGTAATATTTTTCTTATGTTTGTAAATATTTTTTTATTTTTTGTAACTTAGTTCTTTTTTATTTTTTGTACTTTAGCTAGTTTATTTAATTGTATTTATTTGTAGGAATTGTATTTAATTAATTTATTGATAGTGTAGTGTTAGGTTAATTGTAGGTAATTATAGGTAGTTTATTTAATTCATTTATTGATAGTGTAGTGTTAGGTTAATTGTAGGTAATTGTAGGTAGTTTATTTAATTAATTTATTGATAGTGTAGTGTTAGGTTTAATTGTAACTTAGGTTAGGATTTATTTTACAGGTAAATTTGTAAATATTTTAACTATTTTAGCTATTAAATAGTTCTTAACTATTTAATAGCTATTGTACCTGGTTAAAATAAATACAAAGTTACCTGTAAAATAAATATAAATCCTAAAATAGCTATAATATAATTATTATTTATATTGTAGCTATATTAGGATTTATTTTACAGGTAAGTATTTATCTTTAAATAGGAATAATTTATTTAATAAGAGTTAATTAATTTTGTTAGATGTAAATTATATTTAACTTAGGGGGGTGTTAGTGTTAGGGTTAGACTTAGCTTTAGGGGTTAATACATTTATTAGAATAGCGGTGAGCTCCAGTCGGCAGATTAGGGGTTAATAATTGAAGTTAGGTGTCGGCGATGTTAGGGAGGGCAGATTAGGGGTTAATACTATTTATTATAGGGTTAGTGAGGCGGATTAGGGGTTAATAACTTTATTATAGTAGCGCTCAGGTCCGGTCGGCAGATTAGGGGTTAATAAGTGGAGGCAGGTGGAGGCGACGTTGTGGGGGGCAGATTAGGGGTTAATAAATATAATATAGGGGTCGGCGATGTTAGGGCAGCAGATTAGGGGTACATAGGGATAATGTAAGTAGTGGTGGTTTACGGAGCGGCAGGTTAGGGGTTAATAATAATATGCAGGGGTCAGCGATAGCGGGGGCGGCAGATTAGGGGTTAATAAGTGTAAGGTTAGGGGTGTTTAGACTCAGGGTACATGTTAAAGTTTTAGGTGCAGACGTAGGAAGTGTTTCCGCATAGCAAACAATGGGGCTGCGTTAGGCTCAAACAGCCCCATTGTTTCCTATGGGAGAATCGTGCACGAGCACGTTTTTTAGGCTGGCCGCTTGCGTAAGCAACTCTGGTATCGAGAGTTGAAGCTGCATTAAAAATGCTCTACGCTCCTTTTTTGGAGCCTAACGCAGCCTTTATGTGGACTCTCAATACCAGAGTTATTTTTATGGTGCGGCCAGAAAAAAGCCGGCGTTAGTTTTTCGGGTCGTTACCGACAAAACTCCAAATCTAGCCGCAAGAGAATGAAGAAAATTTGATAATAGTAGTAAATTAGAAAGTTGCTTAAAATTTCATGCTCTATCTGAATCACGAAAGACATTTTTTGGGTTCAGTGTCCCGTTAAGGATAAACCAATTTTACAGTACACTGTCCTGTTATAGGGTTATTGAAAGGCAATACACATAAAGATGCCCTCAAAAAGGTCTACTTAATACTTGAAACTCTATAATGGATTCAACAAAAATGTTTTTATACTCTCACTATCTTTGAGAGACAGTAGATAAATCTGACAATTATGACAACATAATTCAGAGAGAGCAAGCAATTTCAAACAACATTCCATTTTAATTTTAACTTTACTGTCCCATTAAAGGGATATGAAACATACCATTTTTCTTTTGTGATTCTGACAGAGAATACCATTTAAAAAAAAAAAAATCAAATTTACTTATTTTATTAAATTTTCTTCATTCCCATGATATTCTGTATTGAAGAGATACCTAGGTAGGCAGGAAATAGTGTGACCATCTAGTGCCCTTGTAAATGGATAACATTCTTGCAAAACTGATGCCATATGGTGCTGCGGAAATAGGCATTTGTACCTGCTTTTCAACAAAATATACCAAGAGAACAAAGAAACATTTATAATAGAAGTAAATTAGAAAGTTGTTTTAAATTGCGTTCTCTATCAGAATCATGAAAGAAAATGTTTGGGTTTTTATATCCCTTTAAGGAGGGGAATAACAGTGCAGTGATAATAGTGTTTTGAAAGATAAAATAGTAGTTCTGTGAAATGTTTATTTGAGATGATTAAGGAGCTACCTTAAATCTCAGTTAGTTAACGGACTTAGTTATATAATTGTTATTCTACATGTGGCAGCCCTGTGGTCTCAAATTATAAGGGTTTTTTTTGCTAAACACATTCTCATTTGTGAATAATTGTATGTCTTTTGGAAATGCATTAATCTTCTCAAATAACAGCAACATTTCTGTGAAGTAGACATATATTTCAATATTTATGATCAGAGTTTAAGGCCATTAGTAAGAGGCACCAAAATTAATCTTTTAGTAATATAAAACAGCGGAGCTATGTTTTTTTCAGGTAAAGAGAAAAAATGTGAGAGAGAAAAATTATTTATACAGCTTGCATCAGTAAATTGTGCTAAGTACCAAACAAATACAGGACCACATTAAGTTGAAGTAAAAAATGGGTCATTGTAAAATTATTATTGATGTGTTAAACCTGGGACAAAACTGTTACAAAAGATCTTTCAGCACAAATCTTGGGGTCGATCCGATAAAAATTGTCGCCCGCAAAAGCCGGCGACGCCAATATTTATGCTGGTTTGGTATCACATATACGGCGTAACCTAGAAGTTACGCCCGTATATTTCTGCCGTCGCCCGTAGTTTTTTGGGCCATAGGCAGGTATACCAAACCAGCGCAGTTTGGTATCCAATATGCAGCGTAAGGACTTACGTGGCGAAAATGGAGAAATCTTACTCCATTTTCACCTCGCCACAAAAAGCAGCCGTAAGAAGCCTTACGCTGACTATTGGAGCCCCGTAACTCCCTAAACTAACTAGAAAAGAAACCTAACACCTAACGCATGCGCAATGTCTATCTACCTGTCAACCGGGATCTGCTAAATAAGACCTAACACCTAACGCATGCGCAATGTCTAGCTACCTGTCAACCGCGACCCCCCCGAAATCCCTAATAAAGTTATTAACCCCTAAACCGCCGCTCCCGGACCCCGCCGCCATCTACATAAACTAACCCCCTACTGTGAGCCCCTAAAACCGCCGCCATCTACCTTATCTATCCCCTAATCTGACCCCTTACACCGCCGCCACCTATATAAAAATTATTAACCCCTAATCTAATACCCCTATACCGCCGCCAGCTATATTAATATTATTAACTCCTAATGTAAGCCCCTTACACCGCCGCCATCTATATTAAAATTATTAACCCCTAATTTAATCTACCTACCCCGCCACCAGCTATATTATCTATATTAACCCTAAGTATATTATAGTTAATATAGGTATTACATTATATATATATTAACTATATTAACCCTAATTATATTAGGGTTAATATAGTTAATATAGTTACTATAGTATTTATATTAACTATATTAACTCTATCTAACCCTAACACCCTTAACTAAATTTATATTAAATTAATCTAATTCATATTATAAACTAAAATATTCCTATTTAAATCTAAATACTTACCTATAAAATAAACCCTAAGGCCTAGATTTAGAGTTTGGCGGTAGCCGTGAAAACCAGCGTTAGAGGCTCCTAATGCTGGTTTTAGGCTACCGCCGGTATTTGGAGTCACTCAAAATAGGGTCTAACGCTCACTTTCCAGCCGCGACTTTTCCATACCGCAGATCCCCTTACATAAATTGCGTATCCTATCTTTTCAATGGGATTTTTATAACTCCGGTATTTAGAGTCGTGTCTGAAGTGAGCGTTAGACATCTAACGACAAAACTCCAGCCGCAGGAAAAAAGTCAGTAGTTAAGAGCTTTCTGGGCTAACGCCGGTTTATAAAGCTCTTAACTACTGTACTCTAAAGTACACTAACACCCATAAACTACCTATGTACCCCTAAACCGAGGTCCCCCCACATCGCAGACACTCCAAAAAAATGTTTTAACCCCTAATCTGCCGACCGCCACCTTTCTTTATCCTTATGTACCCCTAATCTGCTGCCCCTAACACCGCCGACCCCTGTATTATATTTATTAACCCCTAACCTGCCCCCCACAACATCGCCTCCACCTACCTACACTTATTAACCCCTAATCTGCCGACCGCAAAGCGCCGCCACCTACGTTATCCTTATGTACCCCTAATCTGCTGCCCCTAACACCGCTGACCCCTATATTATATTTATTAACGTCGCCTCCACCTGCCTACACTTATTAACCCCTAATCTGCCGACCGGACCTGAGCGCTACTATAATAAAGTTATTAACCCCTAATCCGCCTCACTAACCCTATCAGAAATAGTATTAACCCCTAATCTGCCCTCCCTAACATCGCCGACACCTAACTTCAATTATTAACCCCTAATCTGCCGACCGAATCTCGCCGCTATTCTAATAAATGTATTAACCCCTAAATCTAAGTCTAACCCTAACACTAACACCCCCCTAAGTTAAATATAATTTAAATCTAATGAAATAAATTAACTCTTATTAAATAAATTATTCCTATTTAAAGCTAAATACTTACCTGTAAAATAAACCCTAATATAGCTACAATATAAATTATAATTATATTGTAGATATTTTAGGATTTATATTTATTTTACAGGTAACTTTGTATTTATTTTAACCAGGTACAATAGCTATTAAATAGTTAAGAACTATTTAATAGCTAAAATAGTTAAAATAATTACAAATTTACCTGTAAAAGAAATCCTAACCTAAGTTACAAATAAACCTAACACTACACTATCAATAAATTAATTAAATAAACTACCTACAATTACCTACAATTAACCTAACACTACACTATCAATAAATTAATTAAATTCAATTGCTACAAAAAAATACAATTAAATAAACTAGCTAAAGTACAAAAAATAAAAAAGAACTAAGTTACAAAAAATAAAAAAATATTTACAAACATAAGAAAAATATTACAACAATTTTAAACTAATTACACCTACTCTAAGCCCCCTAATAAAATATAAAAGCCCCCAAAATAAAAAAATGCCCTACCCTATTCTAAATTACTAAAGTTCAAAGCTCTTTTACCTTACCAGCCCTGAACAGGGCCCTTTGCGGGGCATGCCCCAAGAAATACAGCTCTTTTGCCTGTAAAAAAAAACATACAATACCCAAGCCCCCCAACATTACAACCCACCACCCACATACCCCTAATCTAACCCAAACCCCCCTTAAATAAACCTAACACTAAGCCCCTGAAGATCTTCCTACCTTATCTTCACCCTGCCAGGTTCACCGATCCGTCCTGAAGAGCTCCTCCGATGTCCTGATCCTAGCCCAAGCGGGGGGCTGAAGAGGTCCATGATCCGGCTGAAGTCTTCATCCAAGCGGGAGCTGAAGAGGTCCATGATCCGGATGAAGTCTTCATCCAAGCGGGAGCTGAAGAGGTCCATGATCCGGATGAAGTCTTCTATCAACGGCATCTTCAATCTTCTTTCTTCCGGATCCATCTTGCAGACCTCCGACGCGGAACATCCTCTTCTCCCGACGCCTACTAGCCGAATGACGGTTCCTTTAAGGGACGTCATCCAAGATGGCGTCCCTCGAATTCCGATTGGCTGATAGGATTCTATCAGCCAATCGGAATTAAGGTAGGAATATTCTGATTGGCTGATGGAATCAGCCAATCAGAATCAAGTTCAATCCGATTTGCTGATCCAATCAGCCAATCAGATTGAGCTTGCATTCTATTGGCTGATCGGAACAGCCAATAGAATGCGAGCTCAATCTGATTGGCTGATTGGATCAGCCAATCGGATTGAACTTGATTCTGATTGGCTGATTCCATCAGCCAATTAGAATATTCCTACCTTAATTCCAATTCGCTGATAGAATCCTATCAGCCAATCGGAATTCGAGGGACGCCATCTTGGATGACATCCCTTAAAGGAACCGTCATTCGGCTAGTAGGCGTCGGGAGAAGAGGATGTTCCCCGTCGGAGGTCTGCAAGATGGATCCGGAAGAAAGAAGATTGAAGATGCCATTGATAGAAGACTTCATCCGGATCATGGACCTCTTCAGCTCCCGCTTGGATGAAGACTTCATCCGGATCATGGACCTCTTCAGCTCCCGCTTGGATGAAGACTTCAGCCGGATCATGGACCTCTTCAGCCCCCCGCTTGGGCTTGGATCAGGACATCGGAGGAGCTCTTCAGGACGGATCGGTGAACCTGGCAGGGTGAAGATAGGGTACGAAGATCTTCAGGGGCTTAGTGTTAGGTTTATTTAAGGGGGGTTTGGGTTAGATTAGTGGTATGTGGGTGGTGGGTTGTAATGTTGGGGGGCTTGGGTATTGTATGTTTTTTTTTACAGGCAAAAGAGCTGTACCTGATCGGAACAGCCAATAGAATGCAAGCTCAATCTGATTGGCTGATTGGATCAGCCAATCGGATTGAACTTGATTCTGATTGGCTGATTCCATCAGCCAATCAGAATATTCCTACCTTAATTCCGATTGGCTGATAGAATCCTATCAGCCAATCGGAATTCGAGGGACGCCATCTTGGATGACGTCATTTAAAGGAACCGTCATTCGTCGTTCAGTCGTCGGCCAGGATGGATGTTCCGCAGGGGAGGTCTTCAGGATGCTGCCGCTTTGCTCCGGATGGATGCTGCTTGGATGAAGACTTCAATCGGATGGAAGACCTCTTCTGCCCCGCTTGGATGAAGACTTCAGCAGGATCATGGACCTCTTCAGCCCCCCGCTTGGGCTTGGATCAGGACATCGGAGGAGCTCTTCTGGACCGATCGGTGAACCTGGTATGGTGAAGACAAGGTAGGATGATCTTCAGGGGCTTAGTGTTAGGTTTATTTATGGGGGGTTTGGGTTAGATTAGGGGTATGTGGGTGGTGGGTTGTAATGTTGGGGGGCTTGGGTATTGTATGTTTTTTTTTACAGGCAAAAGAGCTGTATTTCTTGGGGCATGCCCCGCAAAGGGCCCTGTTCAGGGCTGGTAAGGTAAAAGAGCTTTGAACTTTAGTAATTTAGAATAGGGTAGGGCATTTTTTTATTTTGGGGGTCTTTGTTATTTTATTAGGGGGCTTAGAGTAGGTGTAATTAGTTTAAAATGGTTGTAATATTTTTCTTATGTTTGTAAATATTTTTTTATTTTTTGTAACTTAGTTCTTTTTTATTTTTTGTACTATAGCTAGTTTATTTAATTGTATTTATTTGTAGCAATTGAATTTAATTAATTTATTGATAGTGTAGTGTTAGGTTAATTGTAGGTAATTGTAGGTAGTTTATTTAATTTATTTATTGATAGTCTAGTGTTAGGTTTATTTGTAACTTAGGTTAGGATTTATTTTACAGGTAAATTTGTAATTATTTTAACTATTTTAGCTATTAAATAGTTCTTAACTATTTAATAGCTATTGTACCTGGTTAAAATAAATACAAAGTTACCTGTAAAATAAATATAAATCCTAAAATAGCTATAATATAATTATAATTTATATTGTAGCTATATTAGGATTTATTTTACAGGTAAGTATTTAGCTTTAAATTGGAATAATTTATTTAATAAGAGTTAATTAATTTCGTTAGATTTAAATTATATTTAACTTAGGGGGGTGTTAGTATTAGGGTTAGACTTAGCTTTAGGGGTTAATACATTTATTAGAATAGCGGCGAGATTCGGTCAGCAGATTAGGGGTTAATAATTGAAGTTAGGTGTCGGTGATGTTAGGGAGGGCAGATTAGGGGTTAATACTATTTATGATAGGGTTAGTGAGGCGGATTAGGGGTTAATAACTTTATTATAGTAGCGCTCAGGTCCGGTCGGCAGATTAGGGGTTAATAAGTGTAGGCAGGTGGAGGCGACGTTGTGGGGGGCAGATTAGGGGTTAATAAATATAATATAGGGGTCGGCGATGTTAGGGCAGCAGATTAGGGGTACATAGGGATAATGTAAGTAGCGGCGGTTTACGGAGCGGCAGATTAGGGGTTAATAATAATATGCAGGGGTCAGCGATAGCGGGGGCGGCAGATTAGGGGTTAATAAGTGTAAGGTTAGGGGTGTTTAGACTCGGGGTACATGTTAGAGTGTTAAGTGCAGACGTAGGAAGGGTTACCGCATAGCAAACAATGGGGCTGCGTTAGGAGCTGAACGCGGCTTTTTTGCAGGTGTTTGGTTTTTTTTCAGCTCAAACAGCCCCATTGTTTCCTATGGGGGAATCGTGCACGAGCACGTTTTTGAGGCTGGCCGCGTCCGTAAGCAACTCTGGTATCGAGAGTTGAAGCTGCATTAAAAATGCTCTACGCTCCTTTTTTGGAGCCTAACGCAGCCTTTATGTGGACTCTCGATACCAGAGTTATTTTTATGGTGCGGCCAGAAAAAAGCCGGCGTTAGTTTTTCGGGTCGTTACCGACAAAACTCCAAATCTAGGCCTAAGATAGCTACAATATAATTAATAATTACATTGTAGCTATGTTAGGGTTAATATTTATTTTACAGGTAAATTGTTAATTATTTTAACTAGGTCTAATAGCTATTAAATAGTTATTACCTATTTAATATCTACCTAGTTAAAATAATTACCCAATTACCTGTAAAATAAATCCTAACCTAAGTTACAAATACACCTACACTATCAATAAATTAAATAAACTACAAATATCTATCTAAAAATACAATTAAATTAACTAAACTAAATTAAAAAAACAAACAAACACTAAATTATAAAAAATTAAAAAAAGATTACAAGATTTTTAAGCTAATTACACCTATTCTAATCCCCCTAATAAAATAATAAAGCCCCCCAAAATAAAAAAAATTACCTGCCCTATTCTAAATTAAAAAAGTTCAAAGCTCTTTACCTTACCAGCCCTTAAAAGGGCCTTTTGTGGGGCATGCCCCAAAGAATTCAGCTCTTTTGCATTTAAAAACATATACAATACCCCCCCCCCTCATTACAACCCACCACCCACATACCCCTATTCTAAACCCACCCAAACCCCCCTTAAAAAAGCCTAACACTACCCCCCTGAAGATCTCCCTACCTTGTCTTCACCACACCGGGCTGAACTCCTCATCCGATCCGGGCGATGTCTTGCTCAAAGCGGCAAAGAAGAATTCTTCCTCCGGCGACGTCTTCCTCCAAGCGGCAGCAAAGTCTTCTTCCTTCCGGCAGCATCTTCCATGAGCTTTGAACTTTTTTTAATTTAGAATAGGGCAGGTAATTTTTTTTATTTTGGGGGGCTTTATTATTTTATTAGGGGGCTTAGAATAGGTGTAATTAGCTTAAAAATCTTGTAATCTTTTTTTTATTTTTTGTAATTTAGTGTTTGTTTGTTTTTTGTAATTTAGTTTAGTTAATTTAATTGTATTTTTAGATAGATATTTGTAGTTTATTTAATTTATTGATAGTGTAGGTGTATTTGTAACTTAGGTTAGGATTTATTTTACAGGTAATTGGGTAATTATTTTAACTAGGTAGCTATTAAATAGGTAATAACTATTTAATAGCTATTATACCTAGTTAAAATAATTAACAATTTACCTGTAAAATAAATATAAACCCTAACATAGCTATAATGTAATTATTAATTATATTGTGGCTATCTTAGGGTTTATTTTATAGGTAAGTATTTAGATTTAAATAGGAATATTTTAATTAATAATATTAATATTAGATTTATTTTAATAAGAGTTTAGTTAGGATGTTAGAGTTAGATAGGGTTATTATACTTAATATATATATAATATAATAACGATATTAACTATATGAACCCTAATATAATTAGGGTTAATATAGTTAATATATATAATATAATAACTATATTAACTATATTAACCCTAATATAATTAGGCTTAATATAGTTAATATAGCTGGCGGCGGTGTAGGGGGATTAGATTAGGGGTTTATATATTTATTATAGGTGGCCGCGGTGTAGGGGGATGTAGATTGTAGGCAAAAGAGCAGTTTACTTTGTGACAAAGCCCCGCCAAAAGCCCTTTTAAGGGCTGGCAAAAGAGCTGTTACTTTGGGGCATGCCCCGCAAAAAGCCCTTTTAAGGGCTGGCAAAAGAGCTGTTACTTTGGGGCAATGCCACGCAAAAAGCCCTTTTCAGGGCTATTTGTAGGGTTAGACTTAGGTTTAGTGGTAGGGATAGTTTAGTATTTTAGGGGTTGAGTAATTTAATATAGATGGCGGCGGGGTAGGGGGATTAGATTAGGGGTTAATAATTTTAAAATAGATAGCGGCGGGGTAGGGGCTCACTTTAGGGGGTAGGTAAGGTAGATGGCGGCGGTGTTAGGGGCTCACTTTAGGGCAGTGCTTTCCAAACTGTGTGTCGGGACACACTAGTGTGTCGGCAGCAGTGTGTAGGTGTGTCCCTGCTTCAGCACAAATTTTTTTAAATTTAAATTATTTTTTTTTAAATTGTTTTTTGGTTTCTGACTTTCCACCTGCTTGCTACGCATATCACATGGTTGAGAGTGATACCTAGTGGGTCACAGATCATCTTAGCCAATTGGCACAGCTCAGTGGGAACTGAAACTATAACCATTGGCAGATTTGGCGGCAGATTGGCTCCTGACTGCACGTGTAGTCTCCTTAATTGGCTCGTGACTGCAAGTGTAGCTAGTGAGTGTGACAGCAGTGTGTTTGCAGCGCGGGCAGTAGTCAGTCGGACTCACAGAGCTCTGAGGGTGGCAGCTTAAACGCTGAGCTGAAGTCAGAAGTCAGTGGGATTTCTTTGCAACTAACTCTCAGTAGTGCATTGCTGCTCCTGCCCTTGATATATGGATAGGAAGTGGAAGCTTAAAAATGCTTGATGATGAAATGTGTCTTTATCTAATATTACACCAAATATTCCAAAACTGTGTTCATCTCATCAACCTCATACATCCCATTAAAATAGTAAGTAGCTATTGGTGTTATTAAACATGTTTTTTAATTCTTACACATACATTCTGTTACTTGTAAATACATTTTGTTATTATATCATTTATGTATGTGTCCGTATCTCTTAGTTTAACCTCCTTTTTGCTAGTACAACTGAATTACTGTGTCGCGAAATGAGGTAGGTCTACAAAGTGTGTCACCAACATGAAAAGTTTGGAAAGCTCTGCTTTAGGGGGTTATAGATTTAATATAGCTGGCGCCGGTTTAGGGGTTAATAACTTTATTAGGTAGCGGCGGTTAAGGGGTTAATACATATTTTATTGTTAGGCTAGTGAGGGGGGATAGCGGATAGAGGGTTAGACGTGTCGGGCTATGTTAGGGAGGCGTGTTAGACAGTGCGGGTGATTTAGACTTTAGTCAGGTTTTGTAGGCGCCGGCAGTTTCTAACGTGCCGCAAGTCACTGGCGACGCCAGAAATTTGTACTTGCGCAGATTTCTGGACATCGCTGGTTTGTCAGACTTACGGCACGTTAGCCTCTGACGGCGCCATATATGGGATAGCTCGAGTTGCGAGCTGAAACTGCGGGCGACGCGGGTTCCCTCGCTTGCGCCGCAAACTGCGATCTATATTGGATCGCGCCCCTTCAATATACCCTTACATATATAAAAATGATTAAGGGGATAGTACAGTTTTTGTTGTTGTTGCTACTGACGTATCAGGTACGTCATGCAAAAAACTAGCTGTTAATGACAATAGACGTACCTGGTACGTCAGTTGTCTAACAGAGTGCTGGAAGTGATCACAATCGCTTCCAGCAGCTCTGAGGGTATTGCAGTGATGCCTCAATATGGAGGCATCCTGCAATACCCCTTTACAAGCCTCCAATGCAGAGAGAGCCACTCTGTGGCCCTCTCTGCACCGGTAGCGATGGTGCCGTTGTCCGGGTGGGAGGAGGGAGCGTGTGCGCGTGCGCACGATGCGCGCGCGTGCACGTGCGCGCATTAGCCACACTGACACCAATGAAGGAAGGAAGGGGAAAAAAAGTACATATACATATAAAAGGATCTGGGAGGGGGGGGGGTGGGGGTATTGTGGGGGGGCTGCTACACTACAGAAATAATTAAAAATAAAAATTATAAATAAAATTAAAATACTTTGGTTCGTGGGGCCAAACTGGGTACTGGCAGACAGCTGCCAGTACCCAAGATGGCGGTAATTAGGTAGGGGAGAGGGTTAGAGAGCTGGAGGGGGGGATCAGGGAGGTTGGTGTTAAGGCAGGGGTCCATCACAACTAAAATATTTTATTATTTTTATTTAAAAAAAAAAAAAAAAAAAACTCTTTTATTTAGTAATGGCAGACTTTCTGCCAGTACTTAAGATGGCGGGAACAATTGTGGGGTGGGGGAGGGAAGAGAGCTGTTTGGGAGGGATCAGGGGGTGGGATGTGTCAGGTGGGAGGCTGATCTCTAAAATTAACCCTGCAAGCTCCCTACAAGCTACCTAATTTAACCCCTTCACTGCTGGGCATAATTCACGTGTGGTGCGCAGCAGCATTTAGCGGCCTTCTAATTACCAAAAAGCAACGCCAAAGCCATATAAGTCTGCTATTTCTGAACAAAGGGGATCCCAGAGAAGCTTTTACAACAATTTCTGCCATAATAGCACAAGCTGTTTGTAAATAATTTCAGTGAGAAACCTAAAATTGTGAAAAATGTAAAGTTTTTTTTTTATTTGCTATCATTTGGCGGTGAAATGGTGGCATAAAATATACCAAAATGGGCCTAGATCAATACTTGGGGTTGTCTACTACACTACACTAAAGCTAAAATTAACCCTACACGCTCCCTACAAGCTACCTAATTAACCCCTTCACTCCTGGGCATAAAACACGTGTGGTGCGCAGCGGCATTTAGCGGCCTTCTAATTACCAAAAAGCAACCACAAAGCCATATAAGTCTGTTATTTCTGAAAAAGGGGATCCCAGAGAAGCATTTACAACCATTTGTGTCATAATTGCAGAAGCTGTTTGTAAATAATTTCAGTGGGAAACCTAAAGTTTGTGACAACATTTGTGAAAAAGTGAACTTTTTTTTTTTTATCGCATTTGGTGGTGAAATTGTGGCATGAAATATACCAAAATGGGCCTAGATCAATACTTTGGGTTGTCTTCTAAAAAATATATATATATACATGTCAAGGGATATTCAGGTATTCCTGACAGATATCAGGGTTCCAAAGTAACTAGCGCTAATTTTGAAAAAAAGTGGTTTGGAAATAGCAAAGTGCTACTTGTATTTATTGCCCCATAAATTGCAAAAAAAGCAAAGAACGTGTAAACATTGGGTATTTCTAAACTCAGGACAAAATTTATAAACTATTTAGCATGGGGTTTTTTTTGGTGATTTTGGGGGTCAAAGTTAGAAAAAGTGTGTTTTTTTCAATTTTTTCCTCAGATTTTATCATGTTTTTTTTGTAAATTATAAGATATGATAAAAATAATGGTATCTTTAGAAAGTCCATTTAATGACGAGAAAAACGGTATATAATTTGTTTGCGTACAGTAAACGAGTAAGAGGAAAATTACAGCTAAACGCAAACATTGCAGAAATTTAAAAATAGCCATTGTCATTAAGGGTAAGAAAATTGAAAAATGGTCCGGTCATTAAGGGGTTAAATAGCGTTCCCTGCATTAAATTTACCCAGATAATTTATTTGCAGCATAACAAGACATAAGCTTGCTGTATAACTAGTGATCTATAAAGGGACATAAGCTTGCTGTATAACTAGTGATCTATAAAGTGACATAAGAATCTTGCTGTATAACTAGTGATCTAATAAGTGACATAAGCTTGCTGTATAACTAGTGATCTATAAAGGGACATAAGCTTGCTGTATAACTAGTGATCTATAAAGTGACATAAGCTTGCTGTATAACTAGTGATCTAATAAGTGACATAAGCTTGCTGTATAACTAGTAATCTATAAAGTGACATAAGCTTGCTGTATAACTAGTGATCTATAAAGGGACATAAGCTTGCTGTATAACTAGTGATCTATAAAGTGACATAAACTTGCTGTATAACTAGTGATCTATAAAGTGACGTAAGCTTGCTGTATAACTAGTGATCTATAAAGTGACATTAACTTGCTGTATAACTAGTGATCTATAAAGTGACATAAACTTGCTGTATAACTAGTGATCTATAAAGTGACATTAGCTTGCTGTATAACTAGTGATCTATAAAGTGACATAAGCTTGCTGTATAACTAGTGATCTATAAAGTGACATAAGCTTGCTGTATAACTAGTGATCTATAAAGTGACATAAGCTTGCTGTATAACTAGTGATCTATAAAGTGACATAAGCTTGCTGTATAACTAGTAATCTATAAAGTGACATAAGGATATTGCTGTATAACTAGTGATCTATAAAGTGACCTAAGCTTGCTGTATAACTAGTAATCTATAAAGTGACATAAGCTTGCTGTATAACTAGTGATCTATAAAGTGACATAAGCTTGCTGTATAACTAGTAATCTATAAAGTGACATAAGCTTGCTGTATAACTAGTGATCTATAAAGTGACATAAGAATCTTGCTGTATAACTAGTGATCTATAAAGTGACATAAGAATCTTGCTGTATAACTAGTGATCTATAAAGTGACATAAGAATCTTGCTGTATAACTAGTGATCTATAAAGTGACATAAGAATCTTGCTGTATAACTAGTGATCTATAAAGTGACATAAGAATCTTGCTGTATAACTAGTGATCTATAAAGTGACATAAGAATCTTGCTGTATAACTAGTGATCTATAAAGTGACATAAGAATCTTGCTGTATAACTAGTGATCTATAAAGTGACATAAGCTTGCTGTATAACTAGTGATCTATAAAGTGACATAAGAATCTTGCTGTATAACTAGTGATCTATAAAGTGACATAAGCTTGCTGTATAACTAGTGATCTATAAAGTGACATAAGCTTGCTGTATAACTAGTGATCTATAAATTGACATAAGCTTGCTGTATAACTAGTGATCTAAAAAGTGACATAAGCTTGCTGTATAACTAGTGATCTAATAAGTGACATAAGCTTGCTGTATATCTAGTGATATATAAAGTGGCATAAGCTTGCTGTATAACTAGTGATTTATAAAGTGACATAAGCTTTGCTGTATAACTAGTGATCTATAAAGTGACATAAGCTTTGCTGTATAACTAGTGATCTATAAAGTGACATAAGCTTGCTGTATAACTAGTGATCTATAAAGTGACATAAGCTTGCTGTATAACTAGTGATCTATAAAGTGACATAAGCTTATGTATAACTAGTGATCTATAAAGTGACATAAGCTTGCTGTATAACTAGTGATCTGTAACGTGACATAAGCTTGCTGTATAACTAGTGATCTATAAAGTGACATAAGCTTGCTGTATAACTAGTGATCTGTAAAGTGACATAAACTTGCTGTATAACTAGTGATCAATAAAGTGACATAAGCTTGCTGTATAACTAGTGATCTATAAAGTGACATAAGCTTGCTGTATAACTAGTGATCAATAAAGTGACATAAGCTTATGTAGAACTAGTGATCTATAAAGTGACATAAGCTTGCTGTATAACTAGTGATCTGTAACGTGACATAAACTTGCTGTATAACTAGTGATCTATAAAGTGACATTAACTTGCTGTATAACTAGTGATCTATAAAGTGACATAAGCTTGCTGTATAACTAGTGATCTATAAAGTGACATTAACTTGCTGTATAACTAGTTATCTATAAAGTGACATTAACTTGCTGTATAACTAGTGATCTATAAAGTGACATAAGCTTGCTGTATAACTAGTGATCTATAAAGTGACATAAGCTTGCTGTATAACTAGTGATCTGTAAAGTGACATAAACTTGCTGTATAACTAGTGATCTATAAAGTGACATAAGCCTGCTGTATAACTAGTGATCTATAAAGTGACATAAGCTTGCTGTATAACTAGCGATCCATAAAGTGACATAAGCTTATGTAGAACTAGTGATCTATAAAGTGACATAAGCTTGCTGTATAACTAGTGATCTGTAACGTGACATAAACTTGCTGTATAACTAGCGATCTATAAAGTGACATTAACTTGCTGTATAACTAGTGATCTATAAAGTGACATAAGCTTGCTGTATAACTAGTGATCTATAAAAGGGACATTAGGACCTTGATCTAACCCCTTTTAATTCCTACTACTTGCCTTACCTACTGTTCTATTTTAGTGTTAGCCAAAGTTTTTTATTGTCTAAATAATTATTCTACATACTGTTATAATAGTACTTTTGAGCCTTTACTTTCCCATTTTAAATGTATGACATATTGTACTCAGTGGTGTAAAACGTTATTATGTAGAAATTTTTGAGATGGCTAGTGAGGTGAGTAAAATTATTTCATAATTCAGACAGAGCATATTATTTTTAAAAACAAACGGCTAGATTTAGAGTTCTGCGGCCAAAGGGGTGCGTTAGCTACGCTGGCTTTTTTTCGCCCGCACCTTTTAAATACCGCTGGTATTTAGAGTTCACAGAAGGGCTGCGTTAGGCTCCAGAAAGGGAGCTTATAGCATATTTACCGCCACTGCAACTCTAAATTCCAGCAGTGCTTACGGACGCGGCCAGCTTCAAAAACGTGCTCGTGCACGATTTCCCCATAGGAAACAATGGGGCTGTTTGAGCTGAAAAAAAACCTAACACCTGCAAAAAAGCAGCGTTCAGCTCCTAACGCAGCCCCATTGTTTTCTATGGGGAAACACTTCCTAAGTCTGCACCTAACACCCTAACATGTGCCCCGAGTCTAAACACCCCTAGCCTTACTCTTATTAATCCCTAATCTGCCGCCCCCGCTATCGCTGACCCCTGCATATTATTATTAACCCCTAATCTGCCGCTCCGTACACCGCCGCAACCTACATTATCCCTATGTACCCCTAATCTGCTGCCCCTAACACCGCCGACCCCTATATTATATTTATTAACCCCTAATCTGCCCCCCACAATGTCGTCTCCACCTACCTACAATTATTAACCCCTAATCTGCCGACCGGATCTCACCGCTACTCTAATAAATGTATTAACCCCTAAAGCTAAGTCTAACCCTAACACTAATACCCCCCTAAGTTAAATATAATTTAAATCTAACTAAATAAATTAACTCTTATTAAATAAATTATTCCTATTTAAAGCTAAATACTTACCTGTAAAATAAACCCTAATATAGCTACAATATAAATTATAATTATATTGTAGCTATTTTAGGATTAATATTTATTTTACAGGCAACATTGTAATTATTTTAACCAGGTACAATAGCTATTAAATATTTAATAACTATTTAATAGTTACCTAGTTAAAATAATTACAAAATTACCTGTAAAATAAATCCTAACCTAAGTTACAATTAAACCTAACACTACACTATCAATAAATAAATTAAATAAACTACCTACAATTACCTACAATTAAACCTAACACTACATTAGCAATAAATTAATTAAATACAATACCTACAAATAAATACAATTAAATAAACTAACTAAAGTGCAAAAAATAAAAAAAGAACTAAGTTACAAAAAATAAAAAAATATTTACAAACATTAGAAAAATATTACAACAATTTTAAACTAATTACACCTACTCTAAGCCCCCTAATAAAATAACAAAGACCCCCAAAATAAAAAAAATGCCCTACCCTATTCTAAAATTAAAATAGAAAAGCTCTTTTACCTTACCAGCCCTGAAAAGGGCCCTTTGCGGGGCATGCCCCAAAGAATTCAGCTCTTTTGCCTGTAAAAAAAAACATACAATACTCCCCCCCAACATTACAACCCACCACCCACATACCCCTAATCTAACCCAAACCCCCTTTAAATAAACCTAACACTAAGCCCCTGAAGATCTCCCTACCTTGTCTTCACCACACCGGTGTGTTCCGATCAGCTAATAGAATGCGAGCTCAATCTGATTGGCTGATCGGATCAGCCAATCGGATTGAACTTGATTCTGATTGACTGATTCCATCAGCCAATCAGAATTTTCCTACCTTAATTCCGATTGGCTGATAGAATCCTATCAGCCAATCGGAATTCGAGGGACGCCATCTTGGATGACGTCCCTTAAAGGAACCGTCATTCGTCGTGAAGTCGACGGTGAAGATGGATGTTCCGCGTTGGCGGGATGACCATGGATCCAGAAGAAAGAAGATTGAAGATGCCGCTTGATAGAAGACTTAAGCCCGATCATGGACCTCTTCAGCTCCCGCTTGGATGAAGACTTCAGTCCGATCATGGACCTCTTCAGCTACGGTTTGGATGAAGACTTCAGTCGGATCATGGACATCTTCAGCCCCCCGCTTGGGCTTGGATGAAGACGTCGGAGCCAGGACGAATCGGTGAACCCGGTGTGGTGAAGACAAGGTAGGGAGATCTTCAGGGGCTTAGTGTTAGGTTTATTTAAGGGGGGTTTGGGTTAGATTAGGGGTATGTGGGTGGGTGGGTTGTAATGTTGGGGGGGGTATTGTATGTTTTTTTTTTTACAGGCAAAAGAGCTGAATTCTTTGGGGCATGCCCCGCAAAGGGCCCTTTTCAGGGCTGGTAAGGTAAAAGAGCTTTTCTATTTTAATTTTAGAATAGGGTAGGGCATTTCTCTTGTTAAGTGTATCCAGTCCACGGATCATCCATTACTTGTGGGATATTCTCCTTCCCAACAGGAAGTTGCAAGAGGATCACCCACAGCAGAGCTGCTATATAGCTCCTCCCCTAACTGCCATATCCAGTCATTCTCTTGCAACTCTCAACAAATATGGAGGTCGTGAGAGGAGAGTGGTGTTTTATACTTAGTTTATTTCTACAATCAAAAGTTTGTTATTTTTAAATGGTACCGGAGTGTACTGTTTATCTCAGGCAGTATTTAGAAGAAGAATCTGCCTGCGTTTTCTATGATCTTAGCAGAAGTAACTAAGATCCATGGCTGTTCTCACATATTCTGAGGAGTGAGGTAACTTCAGAGGGGGAATAGCGTGCAGGTTTTCCTGCAATAAGGTATGTGCAGTTATATTTTTCTAGGGATGGAATTTGCTAGAAAATGCTGCTGATACCGGATTAATGTAAGTAAAGCCTTAAATGCAGTGATAGCGACTGGTATCAGGCTTATTAATAGAGATACATACTCTTATAAAAATGTAATATAAAACGTTTGCTGGCATGTTTAATCGTTTTTATATGTGTTTGGTGATAAAACTTATTGGGGCCTAGTTTTTTTCCACATGACTGGCTTGAATTTTGCCTAGAAACAGTTTCCTGAAGCTCTCCACTGTTGTAATATGAGTGGGAGGGGCCTATTTTAGCGTTTTTTTGCGCAGCAAAAATTACAGACACAGACATCCAGCTTCTTCCTGCATGATCCAGGACATCTCTGGAGGGCTCAAAAGGCTTCAAAGTCGCATTTGAGGGAGGTAAAAAGCCCCAGTAGAGCTGTGGCAGTTGTGACTGTTTAAAAAACGTTTTTGTCATTTATTATTCCGTTTTTGGTATTAAGGGGTTAATCATCCATTTGCAAGTGGGTGCAATGCTCTGCTAACTTGTTACATACACTGTAAAAATTTCGTTAGTGTAACTGCCTTTTTTCACTGTTATTTCAAATTTTGACAAAATTTGTGTTTCTTAAAGGCGCAGTAACGTTTTTTATATTGCTTGTAAACTTGTTTAAAGTGTTTTCCAAGCTCGCTAGTCTCATTGCTAGTCTGTTTAAACATGTCTGACACAGAGGAAACTACTTGTTCATTATGTTTGAAAGCCATGGTGGAGCCCCATAGGAGAATGTGTACTAAATGTATTGATTTCACCTTAAACAGTAAAGATCAGTCTTTATCTATAAAAGAATTGTCACCAGAGGGTTCTGTCGAGGGGGAAGTTATGCCGACTAACTCCCCCCACGTGTCAGACCTTTTGCCTCCCGCTCAGGGGAGGCACGCTAGTATGGCGCCAATTACATCAATGCCCATAGCGATTACTTTGCAGGACATGGCTGCAATCATGAATAATACCCTGTCAGAGGTATTATCCAGATTGCCTGAATTAAGAGGCAAGCGCGATAGCTCTGGGGTTAGAAGAGATACAGAGTGCGCAAATGCTGTAAGAGCCATGTCTGATACTGCGTCACAATATGCAGAACATGAGGACGGAGAGCTTCAGTCTGTGGGTGACATCTCTGATTCGGGGAAACCTGATTCAGAGATTTCTAATTTAAGCTTGAGAACCTCCGTGTATTGCTTGGGGAGGTATTAGCTGCTCTGAATGACTGTAACACAGTTGCAGTACCAGAGAAATTGTGTAGGCTGGATAAATACTATGCGGTGCTGGTGTGTACTGATGTTTTTCCTATACCTAAAAGGCTTACAGAAATTATTAGCAAGGAGTGGGATAGACCGGGTGTGCCCTTTTCCCCACCTCCTATATTTAGAAAAATGTTTCCAATAGACGCCACTACACAGGACTTATGGCAGATGGTCCCTAAGGTGGAGGGAGCAGTTTCTACTTTAGCAAAGCGTACCACTATCCCGGTTGAGGACAGTTGTGCTTTTTCAGATCCAATGGATAAAAAATTGGAGGGTTACCTTAAGAAAATGTTTATTCAACAAGGTTTTATTTTACAGCCCCTTGCATGCATTGCGCCTGTCACTGCTGCGGCGGCATTCTGGTTTGAGGCCCTGGAAGAGGCCATCCATACAGCTCCATTGACTGAAATTATTGACAAGCTTAGAACACTTAAGCTAGCTAACTCATTTGTTTCTGATGCCATTGTTCATTTGACTAAACTAACGGCTAAGAATTCCGGATTCGCCATCCAGGCACGTAGGGCGCTATGGCTTAAATCCTGGTCAGCTGACGTGACTTCAAAGTCTAAATTACTCAACATTCCTTTCAAGGGGCAGACCTTATTCGGGCTTAGCTTGAAGGAAATTATTGCTGACATTACTGGAGGTAAGGGTCATACCCTTCCTCAGGACCGGGCCAAATCAAAGGCCAAACAGTCTAATTTTCGTGCCTTTCGAAATTTCAAGGCAGGAGCAGCATGAACTTCCTCCTCTTCAAAACAAGAGGGAACTGTTGCTCATTCCAGACAGGCCTGGAAACCTAACCAGTCCTGGAACAAGGGCAAGCAGTCCAGAAAGCCTGCTGCTGCCCCCAAGACAGCATGAAGGAATGGCCCCCTATCCAGAAACAGATCTAGTAGGGGGCATACTTTCTCTCTTCGCCCAGGCGTGGGCAAGAGATGTTCAGGATCCCTGGGTGTTGGAGATCATATCTCAGGGATATCTTCTGGACTTCAAAGCTTCTCCTCCACAAGGGAGATTTCATCTTTCAAGGTTATCAGCAAACCAGATAAAGAAAGAGGCATTCCTAAGCTGTGTGCAAGACCTCCTAGTAATGGGAGTGATCCATCCAGTTCTGCAGATGGAACAAGGACAGGGTTTTTATTCAAATCTGTTTGTGGTTCCCAAGAAAGAGGGAACCTTCAGACCAATTTTGGATCTAAAGATCTTAAACAAATTTCTCAGAGTTCCATCATTCAAAATGGAAACTATTTGGACCATCCTACCCATGATCCAAGAGGGTCAGTACATGACCACAGTGGACTTAAAGGATGCCTACCTTCACATACCGATTCACAAAGATCATCATCGGTTCCTAAGGTTTGCCTTTCTAGACAGGCATTACCAATTTGTAGCTCTTCCCTTCGGGTTGGCTACAGCCCCGAGAATTTTTACAAAGGTTCTGGGTTCACTTCTGGCGGTTATAAGACTGCGAGGCATAGCAGTGGCTCCTTATCTAGACGACATCCTGATACAGGCGTCAAGATTTCAAATTGCCAAGTCTCATACAGAGATAGTTCTGGCATTTCTGAGGTCGCATGGGTGGAAAGTGAAAGAGGAAAAGAGTTCTCTATCCCCACTCACAATAGTCTCCTTCCTAGGGACTCTTATAGATTCTGTAGAGATGAAAATTTACCTGACGGAGGCCAGGTTATCAAAACTTCTAAATGCTTGCTGTGTCCTTCATTCCATTCCATGCCCGTCAGTGGCTCAGTGCATGGAAGTAATCGGCTTAATGGTAGCGGGGCAATGGACATAGTGTCATTTGCGCGCCTGCATCTCAGACCGCTGCAATTATGCATGCTAAGTCAGTGGAATGGGGATTACTCAGATTTGTCCCCTCTACTAAATCTGGATCAAGAGACCAGAGATTCTCTTCTCTGGTGGCTATCTCGGGTCCATCTGTCCAAGGGTATGTCCTTTCGCAGGCCAGATTGGACGATTGTAACAACAGATGCCAGCCTTCTAGGTTGGGGTGCAGACTGGAACTCCCTGAAGGCTCAGGGATCATGGACTTTGGAGGAGAAACTCCTCCCAATAAATATTCTGGAGTTAAGAGCAATATTCAATGCTCTTCTGGCTTGGCCTCAGTTAGCAACACTGAGGTTCATCAGATTTCAGTTGGACAACATCACGACTGTGGCTTACATCAACCATCAAGGGGGAACCAGGAGTTCCCTAGCGATGTTAGAAGTCTCAAAGATAATTCGCTGGGCAGAGACTCACTCTTGCCACCTGTCAGCGATCCATATCCCAGGCGTAGAGAACTGGGAGGCGGATTTTCTAAGTCGTCAGACTTTTCATCCGGGGGAGTGGGAACTCCATCCGGAGGTGTTTGCTCAATTGATTCATCGTTGGGGCAAACCAGAGTTGGATCTCATGGCGTCTCGCCAGAACGCCAAGCTTCCTTGTTACGGATCCAGGTCCAGGGACCCAGAAGCGACGCTGATAGATGCTCTAGCAGCGCCTTGGTTCTTCAACCTGGCTTATGTGTTTCCACCGTTTCCTCTGCTCCCTCGACTGATTGCCAAGATCAAACAGGAGAGAGCATTGGTGATTGTGATAGCGCCTGCGTGGCCACGCAGGACCTGGTATGCAGACCTAGTGGACATGTCATCCTTTCCACCATGGACTCTGCCTCTGAGACAAGACCTTCTAATACAAGGTCCTTTCAATCATCCAAATCTAATTTCTCTGAGACTGACTGCATTGAGATTGAACGCTTGATTCTATCAAAGTGTGGCTTCTCCGAGTCAGTCATTGATACCTTAATACAGGCACGAAAGCCTGTCACCAGGAAAATCTACCACAAGATATGGCGTAAATATCTTTATTGGTGTGAATCCAAGAATTACTCATGGAGTAATGTTAGGATTCCTAGGATATTGTCCTTTCTCCAAGAGGGTTTGGACAAAGGATTATCAGCTAGTTCCTTAAAGGGACAGATTTCTGCTCTGTCTGTTCTTTTGCACAAGCCTCTGGCAGAGGTTCCAGACGTTTAGGCATTTTGTCAGGCTTTGGTTAGAATTAAGCCTGTGTTTAAACCTGTTGCTCCCCCGTGGAGCTTAAACTTGGTTCTTAAAGTTCTTCAAGGAGTTCCATTTGAACCTCTTCATTCCATTGATATTAAACTTTTATCCTGGAAAGTTCTTTTTTTGATGGCTATTTCCTTGGCTCGGAGAGTCTCTGAGTTATCTGCCTTACAATGTGATTCTCCTTATCTGATTTTTCATGCAGATAAGGTAGTTCTGCGGACCAAACCTGGGTTTTTACCTAAGGTGGTTTCTAACAAGAATATCAATCAAGAGATTGTTGTTCCATCATTGTGTCCTAATCCTTCTTCAAAGAAGGAACGTCTTTTACATAATTTGGACGTAGTCCGTGCCTTGAAGTTTTACTTACAAGCTACTAAAGATTTTCGTCAAACATCTACACTCTTTGTCGTTTACTCTGGACAGAGGAGAGGTCAAAAAGCTTCGGCAACCTCTCTTTCCTTTTGGCTTCGGAGCATAATACGCCTAGCCTATGAGACTGCTGGACAGCAACCCCCTGAAAGGATTACAGCTCATTCTACTAGAGCTGTGGCTTCCACCTGGGCCTTTAAAAATGAGGCCTCTGTTGAACAGATTTGCAAGGCCGCGACTTGGTCTTCGCTTCACACCTTTTCAAAATTTTACAAATTTGATACTTTTGCTTCTTCGGAGGCTGTTTTTGGGAGAAAGGTTCTTCAGGCAGTGGTTCCTTCCGCTTAATCCCTGCCTTGTCCCTCCCTTCATCCGTGTACTTTAGCTTTGGTATTGGTATCCCACAAGTAATGGATGATCCGTGGACTGGATACACTTAACAAGAGAAAACATAATTTATGCTTACCTGATAAATTTATTTCTCTTGTAGTGTATCCAGTCCACGGCTCGCCCTGTCATTTTAAGGCAGGTCTAACTTTTAATTAAACTACAGTCACCACTGCACCCTATGGTTTCTCCTTTCTCTGTTTGTTTCGGTCGAATGACTGGATTTGGCAGTTAGGGGAGGAGCTATATAGCAGCTCTGCTGTGGGTGATCCTCTTGCAACTTCCTGTTGGGAAGGAGAATATCCCACAAGTAATGGATGATCCGTGGACTGGATACACTACAAGAGAAATAAATTTATCAGGTAAGCATAAATTATGTTTTTTTTATTTTGGGGGTCTTTGTTATTTTATTAGGGGGCTTAGAGTAGGTGTAATTAGTTTAAAATTGTTGTAATATTTTTCAAATGTTTGTAAATATTTTTTTATTTTTTGTAACTTAGTTCTTTTTTATTTTTTGTACTTTAGTTAGTTTATTTAATTGTATTTATTTGTAGGTATTGTATTTAATAAATGTATTGCTAGTGTAGTGTTAGGTTTAATTGTAGGTAATTGTAGGTAGTTTATTTAATTTATTTATTGATAGTGTAGTGTTAGGTTTAATTGTAACTTAGGATAGGATTTATTTTACAGGTAATTTTGTAATTATTTTAACTAGGTAACTATTAAATAGTTATTAACTATTTAATAGCTATTGTACCTGGTTAAAATAATTACAAAGTTGCCTGTAAAATAGATATTAATCCTAAAATAGCTACAATATAATTATTATTTATATTGTAGCTATATTAGGGTTTATTTTACAGGTAAGTATTTAGCTTTAAATAGGATTAATTTATTTAATAAGAGTTAATTTATTTCGTTAGATAAAAATTATATTTAAGTTAGGGGGGTGTTAGGGTTAGGGTTAGAATTAGCTTTAGGGGTTAAAAAATGTATTAGAGTAGCGGTGAACTCCGGTCGGCAGATTAGGGGTTAATTCTTGAAGTTAGGTGTCAGCGATGTTAGGGAGGGCAGATTAGGGGTTAATACTATTTATTATAGGGTTATTGAGGCGGGAGTGAGGCGGATTAGGGGTTAATACATTTATTATAGTAGCGGTGCGGTCCGGTCGGCAGATTAGGGATTAATAATTGTAGGTAGGTAGCGGCGACATTGGGGGCGGCAGATTAGGGGTTAATAAATATTATGTAGGTGTCGGCGATGTTAGGGGCAGCAGATTAGGGGTACATAGGGATAACGTAGGTGGCGGCGGTGTGCGGTCGGCAGATTAGGGGTTACAAATTTTAATAGAGTGGCGGCGATGTGGGGGGGCCTCGGTTTAGGGGTACATAGGTAGTTTATGGGTGTTAGTGTACTTTAGAGCACAGTAGTTAAGAGCTTTATAAACCGGCGTTAGCCCAGAAAGCTCTTAACTACTGACTTTTTGCTGCAGCTGGAGTTTTGTCGTTAGATTTCTAACGCTCACTTCAGCCAAGACTCTAAATACCAACGTTAGGAAGATCCCATTGAAAAGATAGGATACGCAAATGGCGTAGGGGGATCTGCGGTATGGAAAAGTCGCGGCTGGAAAGTGAGCGTTAGACCCTTTCCTGACTGACTCCAAATACCAGCGGTAGCCCAAATCCAGCGTTAGGAGCCTCTAACGCTGGTTTTGATGGCTACCGCCCAACTCTAAATCTAGCTGTATGTTTCCAGTTTACTTAATTCACTTGGTATCCTTTGTTAAAAGAGCAACAATACATTAGTGCTTGCAAGCTGAACACGTCAGGTGAGCAAATCACAAGAGGCATATATGTGCAGCCACCAATCAGGAGCTAGCTCCCAGTAATACATTGTTGCTTATGAGCCTACCTAGGAATGCTTTCAACAAAGGATACCAAAAGAAGTTTTTTTTTTTTTTTAAATGTATGCTCTAACTGAATCATGAACGATAAACGTTGGGTTTTATGTCCCTTTAATTTAGTCTGTAAATCAGGCTGTTTTCTGTTGTTCAGTGCTGTCCATGGTACTAGCGATTAGTATTCTTTATATATAAAATTGTTACAGAGAAATTCAAGTGATTTTTAAAATGCACATATTTACATTTCAAATAGAATTACAAAAACATTTGTTTTATATAAAAATGTCTACATAGTATAACCCCTTATGTACTAGGGACTTCAGAGAAAAACTTGCCCACTGTACCTGAGAAATTTTAGTATTTTTGCTATCACTCCTTTAAAAACAGTAATATAGCCTTTTTTGGTGTATTTTATGCCATTATTTGGCTGCCTAATACAATCATCTAAAAAAAAGTTAACTTTTTCTAAAACTTTCGGGTTTCCTCACTGAAATTATTTACACACAACTACTGTAGTCATAAGATGTAGCTTTCCAATTAATTTTTGGCAACTTGATGACCACTAATTGCAGTTGTGCACCACGCTTCTAAAAGTCCCTGCACTGAAGGAGTTAATCAGCTAGCTTGTAAGGTTTATTTTTGCTCTAGTGTAGGGTTTAATCTTCCTAATCTTCCACCTCCAGATTCCTACCTCACCTCTCCTCTCCCCCCCTCCCACCCCATTGGTAACCACCATTATAGGTACTGTAGTTTAGGGCTTTTTTATTTATTTATTAAAATATTTCGTTTTTTAATATTTCTGCAGTGTAGATCCCTCCTCACCCTCCAATTTCCCTGATCCACCCCCAAAACAGTTTTCTAACCCTATTCCCCTCCCAGCGCTCCCTGACACATTTGTTAAAGGCAGCCAGTCTGCCAGTAACAAATTAATACTTTTTTTGTTTTATTTTGTCTGCAGTGTAGGGTCCCCCTCCAGCCGATATTGTTTCATAGTTTAAAGCTCCATCCCTCTCTCTCTCAACTGCATAACATTTTCCGGTAGTGTAGGGAACCTCACCCTTCTCTCCCCCCCTCCACCATTGGGCCACCCACCCGCCTCACTTCTTCTCTCCCACCACTCCCACTGGCACCAACGGAGGATTGTTACAGAGAGTGACACAGACAGTGTCCCTCTCTGTAACATTCATCAATCTGGCTTCATATGGTGCTTCCTTACCAAATGAAGGCCAATGCCCTCTGCCCCCAGCTGCAGTCTCCCCTGTCTAAACTTTACTTTCATTACCAAATTTGTTTCATTCATTTAGAACCCGTTGTTAAAGTAGCAATAATGCACTAACGGGAGCTAGCTCAACACATTTGGTGAGCCAAATACAAGAGGCATATTCATGCCTCAACCAAACAGCAGCTAGCTCCTAGTAGTGCATTGCTGCTCCTAAACCTACCTAGGTATTCTTTTCAACAAAGGATACCAAGAGAATGAAGCAAATTAGAAATAGAAGTAAATTAGAAAGTTGTTTGAAATTGCATGCTCTATCTAAATCATGAAAGTTTAATTTTGGCTTTACTGTTCCTTTAAACATATTTAACCCTTTGGTGCACATGATAAGTTATCGTGGCCTGGAGGCACACGACAAGCCCTTTGCGTCAAGCAAGATGATCGCTGTTTCCCCGCACTATAGGCCAGGGATTGTTGGTGACCTAGTGGGCAGAACACCCAGGCTTCATTTGAGTGTCAGTGATGTCACTAAATATGCACATGATGGTGACATCACAAAGGGGCTGAGCCAGGAAGCTAAGTGTAGCTTCTAGGGAGCTGGATGAGGGGAGGTCCTTTAAACCCCTCAATCTCAGCTTGCTTAGCAGCTATAAACCTCCAAGACCCCAAAGATTGGCGATGTTCTTGGAGCAGTACTAGAAAGCATCTGTTTTAAAAATAAAGTTAAAAAGAAAACACATGGGGATTTTCTTGGGGATGTTACATTATATGCACATAAAACAAAATACAGTATGGCTTGAGATCCCTAATAAAGTTTATTTCTAGTAGATAAATCCCTTTTTTAAAAAAAAAAAAATATATGAATTTTGCTTGTATAGTCAGGTGATCACTGTGGTAACAGTATAGTCAGGTGATCACTGTGGTAACAGTATAGTCAGGTGATCACTGTGGTAACAGTATAGTCAGGTGATCACTGTGGTAACAGTATAGTCAGGTGATCACTGTGGTAACAGTATAGTTCGGTGATCACTGTGGTAACAGTATAGTCAGGCTATCACTGTGGTAACAGTATAGTCAGGTGATCACTGTGGTAACAATATAGTCAGGTGATCACTTTACTTCTATACTGCACAATGGGGCCTCTCTGATCGATATTGTAACCCCCAAAGGCCTATATGGGTCCCTATTTCACATGCGGCTGCAATTTTGTCAGGTGATCACAGTAACAGCAGCGGTCACTGGGTCATTTTTAATATTATCTACTAAAATCAATGCAAAATTGATACTATTTGCTACAGGTTTTGCTGCAGCTATCTCACATGCCATAAATTACAAATATAATAATGGTATATTGTGAATCTGCTGGTCCTGCTGAAAAAAACATATAATTTATGTGGGTCACTCACTGAAATTTAATTTACAAAAAGGTTTAAATGAAGGTAACAAATAAAACTCAAAATTGGCTCAGAACTGGGGGGAAAAAAGGCTTAGCAGCAAACGGGTTAAAACTAATTAAAATGTATGCTGCAATTGTTTTTAGATAGCCAACTCCACCTAACCCCTGCCTTATTTGTATGAGCCAATCTGGACTTGAGTCAGCAGACAACAAGGCTAGCTGTAGTCATTACGTTAACATAAAGTGCATTGTTTGGATTTGCAATTTGCTAAAGCCAATTAAAGGGACACTCAAGTCAAAATAAACTTTTATGTTTGAGAAAGAGAATGCTGTTTTAAGACACTTTCAAGTTTACCTCCAAAATTAACTTTTGCACAGTCTTTTTATATACACACTTTCTAGGGAACATGTGCTCAAGCTCACAGTATATACGTATACTAGTCTGTGATTGGCTGATGTCTGTCACATGATACAGGGGGGCGGCAAAATGGGAGATAAAATAAATTTGTCATTGCGACATCAAAAGCATGGCCAAATAGACCAAAAAAGCAAAACACCTAAGCTTAGGGGATGATGTGACAAGCACCGTAACTAAAGAAGCCATCGCAGACTTACCGCTATCGAGGCCAGCGGGTTTGGCACAGACAAGGAGTCAAAGGATCTAACCTGCGCAGCCCGGCATACTGACTCCCTGTAACGCTGACACACCAACACCTCAGCATACCGGGACCCCTAGTGCAGCAGGAGAGCTGTAATGCTGCGATTGACACAGCCCGCAGAGTGACAGATAGAGCCGGGTCCTGTCGGCGGAACGAACGACCGCTTCATAAGCGCAACTAAAACTGGTGAGGCACGCAGTGAAAGGCAGTAGATCGCTCCCAGCACACAGGCCTCACAAGCCCAAATAGGCAGTAAAATAACAGAAAGCAAAGAGCTTTGAGAGGTGACACAGATACACGCTGCCAAACACTTAGAAACACGACAGACCAGACCACACACAACTACAGAACGGAGATTAATCAGGGCCTGAAAACGCATAGCAGGGCCTATTAATGCACAGCAGCAAGTGCAATAGTGTACACGTGGGGAAGATAACGGCATGAAAAGAGGGCCTATTGGATAGAACATCTTATCAAGTGAGCTAAGGCATAAAGCCTAATAACCTCCACTGTCAGACAGCAGCAGGGACTAGTTAATACCCGGATTAAGGCTGCACAAATAACACTTCAGGGGCACCAACATCAAGGCTGCTTCCTAAGAGCCTAAAGCAATAACACCAATAAAATAAAATCACCAGTATTCACAGATCCAACCTCTCATGGTGGGGAATGCCTATTAAAAAGCACCACAAGGCAGAGAAAAAAGCTTCCCAAAAGCCCTTAAACAAATTCCTAAAACCCATAGAACACCACGTGGCATCAGACAGAGGGAACATGGAGGGGCTACAATCTACAACCACTGAACAGATTGACCTTGCAAATACACAAATGCTCGCTAGTGTTACTAAAAAAGATCTTCTGCATCTGTCTTCTAAAGAAGACATACAGAATGTGATGCAAGAAATGAGAAGCTTGTTCCAAGATCTACACAGAGATATAAGCTCACTGGAGGGTAGAGTCACAGCGGTTGAGGAGGCACAAGCCACCACAGATGCCACAGTACACACAAACACCGCTGAATTACAAGACCACACAGCAATCATACAGTCTTTATCAGATAAATTAGAAGACTTGGACAATAGGGGGCGCCGAAGCAATGTAAGGGTGAGAAGAGTCCCTGAGTCTCTCTACCCCCCCGCCATTGAAGGATATCTTCAAAGTCTGTTCCGTACCATAAAAGGAACACCAACCTCTGCTGAGATTATAATAGAACATGCCCACAGAGCACTGAGCCCCAAACCCCCACCCAAGGCCCCCCCACGGGACATAATAATCAAATTCCTCAATTTTAAGGACAAAGAAGAACTCATGCGCTGTGCGAGATCCAAAAACCCAATCCAACATGCAGGCACTGAGTTACAACTGTTCTCAGATTTATCACCAGCCACCTTACAAAAGCGACGAGAACTAGCTCCTGTAACTGCACAACTAAGAAACCGTAAGGTTCAATACCGCTGGGGGTTCCCGGTATCCCTAATAGTCACCCACAACAGCAAGACCTTAATCTATAGACCAGGAACAGATCTGTGGGCTTTTCTAGCGGACATTGACAGTGCGAACACACCTCCACCTGAAAAGGGCAGTTTGGGGGATAATCCAAGAGGCCTACCTATAGTCTCTCCAAATACCCCTCTAATGGACTGATGGGACAAACGTATGCTTTGAAGGTTTCTACTTTTCAGGTTCCTGACCTCGGATAACAGGTATGTCTGGGCAACGCACTGGGAGCACAACCCTGGGAAAATTTACACTAGCCCTACAAAATATAATGGAACCATGCCACAATTTATGGTAAAAGAGGCCTGGTACCTCGCAAGACTTGTAGACATTGTATGTGGCCCATAATATGAGAACTGGCAATCCTCCCGCCTAGCTGCATACAGCGGACTTAGATCCACATGTGTCATACTCTTTTCTTTAACCACACATTGTTTTTCAGGTATCCCAAATGTAGAGTATTGCATTGTTTAATTAAACCCAGCACCCAGAAGGCCGCTGCTCCGGGAGCTTCAGTGTATAAACAACCTTTGCAAAGCCTGACTCAATCTAAAGCCCCATTAATGTAACTTGATTATGCTCTCTAGTCAGGATTAAATATTGATGGAGTTAGCTGAACTAGTTGTGTAAGTAATACTGAAATGACAATGTATTTTGCTGACAAACTGTCTATCTAACCCTTTGTATACCACCAGCTGGATGTTGACAACCAAGATGACTAGCCCCAGGGTAAAGACCCTTCGCATAGTTTAATGAATAATACATGCTACCCAAGTGTAAAGCTCATCCAAGTAGTACCCAAACAGCAAGTAGCACCCCCTAGTTATTGAGAAATACGATAAGCTCCTAGCAAGCGGTACCTCCCTGATTTAACTTACTAAAAATTGCTCACAGTGAGTACTCTCACTGATTAAACATATAGCATTATTCCCTCCTTATAGAACTTGGTCGTTAAGGCCCCAAATATATACAAGACTGCTCTTTAAGGGTCTTGAAAATTGTTTCATCACTTAATGTTGCATATTCTCATGGATTACTTCCCACTGAGATACTAATAAGTTTATTGTAGTTCATTGGTTTTACTTTTGTTTTCCTTTTCTTTATTGTATTATTCTTGTATTATTACACTGTTTGTTTTGCAATTGCTATAATCACCAATTTCATTGAACGCCTTGTATTAGAACTGCTTAGCATATACTGTACTATCTAGCTGTCTGGAGCATCAGACGACCAATCAGACTTTGAACTTTTATTAAGCCTCAAAAGAGGGTTTTTTTTTTTTTTTTTTTTTTTTTCCTTCCTTCCCTTACCCTCTCCCAAACCCCCCAACCCTCCCCCCCTTACCACCAACACACACGATATACTATAAAAGATGAGTGCCCAATACAGTAGATTTCAAACACACAACCTCAACTTCACCACAATCAACTCCAAGGGCCTAAATAACCCGGGGAAGAGGTCTATAGCTTTCCGAGAACTTAAAAACTTACACAGTCACATCCTGTTCCTGCAGGAAACACATTTTCTAAAAGGTAAAGAGCCTAAGTGGCATAACACACAATACCCTTCAGCTTACCTGGCATCTGGCTCCTCAAAAAAATGTGGGGTGGGAATACTAATCCACCACCCGATCCCCTTTAAACACACACACACAGAGAAGGACCCAGAAGGCTGTTTTATAATTTTGACGGGCACGCTTTATGAACACCCGATAACCCTGGCTTCCATATACGCACCAAATAACAACCAACACCTATTTCTTAAACGATTCACTAAATCACTATCGGACGTCGCGAAGGGCCCAGTGTTTGTAGCAGGCGACATAAACGTACCCCTAGACCCACAACAAGACACTTTCAATGGAGCTTCTAGTGTAAGCAAAACAATACACAAATCTGTGAGGGCAACGCTAGCAGACCTACTACTACATGATGTTTGGCGTATTACACACCCTACATCCAGAGACTATACCTATTACTCGCCCCCATGTGCCAAATACTCACGCATAGACTACATATTCACAGATTCGGTCGGATTAGACATGGTGGGAGAATGCAAAATTGGTCATATTACCTGGTCCGATCACGCCCCAGTTACCACAGAAGTTTATTGGCCAGACTTACCTCCAACATCCTATATATGGAATTTGGATGACACCCTCCTGGACAAACCACTAATTAAAGCAGAATTGCAAAAATCTCTAACGGACTATTTTCTACATAATACCCCTAATCACACCTCGCTCCCAATTATGTGGGACGCACATAAATGCGTAATCAGAGGTGAAAGCACACAGCCAGATTGCGTAAGCAATATAGGACTAAACACAAATCGCTATTAGATACAGTTACAGCTCTAGAAACAAAACATAAACAAAATGCGACAGACAGTGAGGTTAAACAAAAGCTTCAAAACGCTAGAGCTGAGCTTAACCAACATCTCGCAGATGCCTATCAGAGCAAGATGATGTCCGTCAAACAACACTACCATGAAAACGGAAACAAATCTGGGAGACTTCTGGCCCGAACCATTAGGAGACAGCAGCTCCGCACACACATTTATAGCGTCACAGATAAAGAGGGCACTAAAGTAAAAGGTAATACACAAATAGCTAAAGCGTTCAATCAATACTATAAAGCCCTATATAATATTCGCAAGCAACCAGACACACACGCACAAACTCTAGACAAAGAGAGAGCTATAGACGCTTACTTAGCGACATTAGATTTGCCTAGATTGTCAGGTGAAGAAGCGGACACACTTGATTTACCCATATCCCAAGAAGAGCTTTCCTTAGCGATTAAAGATTTACCAAATGGTAAAAGCCCAGGTCCAGATGGACTCACAATTAAATATTATAAAACTTTTTTTAGCACCTTGGCCCCTAAAATGTTACAGGTGTTCAACAACCTCATCAAGGAGCCGCAGCTCCCCCGCTCCATGCTAGAGGCCTATATATCTGTTATCCCAAAACCGGGTAAATCGCACACTGCCCCAGAATACTTCAGGCCTATATCACTATTAAATGCCAATATCAAAATCCTTGCTAAGATACTCTCATTGTGCCTTAACAAATACTTACCAGACCTTGTCTCTACAGACCAGGTGGGTTTTGTCCAAGGCAGGGAGGCGAGGGACAACACCTGCAAAGTTGTTCAACTGATTGAGTACATGCGTAACGAGAAGGTACCCATGGTGTTGTTTTCAACCGACGCAGAGAAGGCCTTTGACCGAGTCGACTGGCTCTTCCTGCGTCGTGTACTAAAGGCCATGAACTTTGGAGACACGTTTACAAACTTGGTGTTTTCCTTGTACTCTGACCCGAATGCGAGAGTAAGAGTAAATGGATCCCTTTCTGATACTTTTGGTATTACAAACGGGACGAGACAGGGTTGCCCCCTCTACCCACTCTTATTTGCCTTATCAATTGAAGCACTGGCACAAAAGATCCGCTAAAAATCCCAAAATTTCTGGAGTATCAGTCAAAGAAAATGAATATAAACAAGCGCTGTACGCGGACGACATCCTATATACCCTCACCAACATCGAAGTCTCTGTCCCAATACTTCTGGAGGAACTTCCAATTTTCACTTAAACATCACAAAGTCTGAAATCCTCAACGTAACTGCACCACACACGCAATTATTACAAATAAGCGAGACACATCACATACCAATAGCGACCTCCCACTTAAAATACTTAGGAATTCTCCTCTCAAGAGATACCCGAGATTTATTTAAATTAAACTACCTCAAACTAAAGAATGAAATAATTAGAGATCTCTATTCTTGGAAGAATAAACCTCTCTCATGGTTAGGTAAAATCAGAATCATTAAAATGAACATCCTCCCACGCATACTGTACATATATACATACTGCAAACGCTCCCAATTCCTACCCCTAAAGAATTCCTCCCACATCTCCAAAGGCTACTAGAGCAGTTCATATGGAACAATGTAAAACCCAGAGTCCCAAGAAAGACGCTTTACATGTCTAGAGACAAAGGGGGGTTAGGCTTCCCAGACCTAGCCTCATATAGACAGGCAATTTTCCTGCAGAGAATTGTGGAATGGGCCCATAACACCATACATAAAGTGTGGGTAAAACTAGATGGCCAAATTCTTAACCTCAACAATGTGAGCGTATTGGCATTCACGTCGCATACAAATCGCCCGAAACTCACAAATAATTTTACTATCATAGCAGAAACCCTTAGAATGTGGGATAAGACAGTCAATACCACTACACATATCACTTCACGGCACTCGCCTCTAACACCAATTATAGAAAATTTGAACCTCCCATATAGTCACCTTGGCACACAAATGAGTGAGCCCTACAACCTATGCGAGGGTTCCCTACACTTTGCAATGAGGGGCGGGAAGCTGTTGCCACAACAAGACATGATAGAGAAATATGGGACAGTTTTTGCTTCCTGGTTGAGATATAATCAACTTCAACATTACTTAATGCACCATAAGAACAGAGAGAACTTTATGAGATCCCTAACGACGTTTGAAGCCTTATGCACGTTGAATAAACCACCTAGACGACTAATTTCACTGATATATAAGCTTCTTCTAGCGCCACCCGGGTCAGCTCTCCCCTCTTACACAAATGCGTGGGGTAGGGACCTAGGCAGAGAATTTGACGAAGACACATGGCTTAAATCCTTTAAGTTGACTAGATGCTCCTCCATCTCCACTAATGTCCAGGAGATACACTTAAAACTCACTAGCAGATTGTACTTGACTCCAACAAGGCTACACAGATGTTTTCAGACAGCTAGCCCCATGTGCTGGAGAGATTGCGGAGAACATGGCACACTTCTACACATTTGGTGGGAGTGCCCAAAAATAAAAGACTTTTGGCACAGAGTGACTACCCATATGTCAGATAAGCTGCAGATCACCATCCCAAACACTCCAGAAGCGACCCTATTATTTCACTTGTAGTCAAATTAAAGCACACACGAGCACTGATGCTAATAATGCTTACAGGAGCTAAAAAGCTAATACCTAGGAGGTGGAAAACAGGGGTTGTCCTAACATTAGAGGAATGGGCTCACGCAGTTGATGAGCTGCTCATGCTGGAGAGATTCCATTACTTTAGAATCAATCAGATAGACACACATGAGATGATGTTGGCCACCTGGAGGGGTACTGGTATGTAATTATGATGGAACTGGCCGAGGCAAACTCAGAAATACACTCCCCATCCTTTCCTGTCCCCCATCCTCCACCCACTTGAACCCTTCCCCTTTTTTCTTTTTTTTTCAGTTGCGTTCAGCAGTCACAAGGTAAAATAGGATTTGTAGTATTAATTGGATTTTGATGAAGGAAAAAGAGTATTAGAAAAGATAAAAAATATAGCAGGCTTGTCAATCAAAGAAGTTTATTATAATATGCATTTACAGATAAATAATTTGCAATTGTATGTATTATACACGGACACAGTTTTGATTACATTGGTTAAAACACATACAGAAGAAGTATGTTATGTTATGAACACGCTGTACACAAAATTTATGTTTTCAATAAAGCTTGTTACAAAAAAAATAAAAAAATAAACAAATTTGTCAGAAAAAAATCCACTGCTTATTTGAAATTCAGAGTAGGTGTTATTGCATTGTCTTTTTACTATGCACTTGTTAATTATGCAATTCTACTGCATTGAGTGGTCCTTTAAAGGGCCATAATACCCAAATGTTGAAACACTTAAAAGTGATGCAGCATAGCTGTAAAAAGTTAACTAGAAAATATCACCTGAACATCTCTATGTAAAAAAGAAAGATATTTTACCTCAAAAGTTTCTCAGTAGCCACATCCCATTGTAAAGGACTTCTAAGCAGCATATCACTATGTCTGTCCCGGGACAGCTAAGCACGAGAGTTAAGTCAAATCTCATGAGATCACAGTAAAAGAGTTCATGACCTCAGCACTGTTGATGCTGATTGGCTGCTGTTAATTTCTACATTTTTTTTTTTTTACCTGCAGCTGGGCAACAGCTGAAGTATATTTTCTTACACAGAACTTACTCTGCTGAGCTGAGGAGATTGTGAGGTAAAATATAAGCCTTTTTTACATAGAGATGCTCAGGTGATATTTTCCTGTCAGCTTTTTACAGTTATACTGCATCAGTTTCAAGTGATTTAGCATATGAGTATTATGTCCCTTTAAGGAAATGTATGTAGCAGGCTTAGCCTTGATAAGTCTACAGGGTGCTAAAATTTGAAAATTCAGAATTTTCAGAGCTAACTTACAAACCTGTTTTACTATGTACAACTAAACATTTCATATTAAAAAATAGCATTGTGTTTACTATCCCTTTAATAAATAGATACTCCCTAAAAGTTTTGCTCATAATATACAGATTTACTAACTTCTCATAGTCTTGTTGCTACTTGCTGATGTAGTTTTATTCACTGTAAAATTAAATAAATAACCAAAATAATGTCCCTAATCTATTTCATATAATTATGTTTGATACAATATTTATGTGAGACAAAATACTGCAATTACACAAGTAGTTTGTATTAGAACACTGATTACAAGAGTCAGTATTTCCTACTTTATCTGCATACTAAGAATAGAATGTGAGTCAGCCACTTCTTTGTGATCCATCCCTGCAAAACCCAATGCTTTGTTCCCCACTCATTACTTTAGCATCCACAGACCTCAAATATGTTTATAAATAAAATATGATCAACTAAATGTCTGTTATTATTGTAATTGTGTTCTTTTTTAATGTTAAAAGCTAAAGTGACACAAACTTATAGGGAAGCGTTGCCATAACAACGTCCAATAAAACACAGGCAGTCATCAGCAATAAAGAATCAATATTTGATGAAGTTCTTCTTTTCTATTGGTAGTTTATATTATTGCATCATTCTTGATTTGCTAAATGCTTGTAAATACAAGGTTAACCAATTCAAGTTTAGGAAATCCTGGTGTTCTGAAATTATTGCTGATGTACCTTGGACAGTATTTCATATTCAAACATAAACCCTTTTGCGGTCTATGTTCACATAGACTGCAATGTAAAGGCACTTTTCAGTGCTGGTTTTTTACCACCAACTTTAACCCCAAAATACTGCCCAGTGCAGTAAATTAAAAAATAAAGATGCTGCCATTTTTTTTTTTTTTAATAAACTACGCTAGACATTATTTTGGGGCCATTTGGGACAGATTTATAAAATTAACCAGAGATTTGAATTTTATAAGCACTAATTGCTACCGCAAGCTTGGGGTATCAATAACCAGTCACTTTTTAATGGCTGGTTAATTATCTTGCTCCTGCAAAGGTCAACTTTGACGGTTTATCTACATTTAGCCACTAATCAGCAAGCGCTGCCCAGGTGTTCAACCAAAAATGGGCCAGCTCCTGCTTTTTAACTAAAGATACCAAGAGAACGCAAAAAATTGATAATAGGAGTAAATGAGAAAGTTGCTTACAATTGCCTGCTCTATCTGAAACATGAATGAAAATATGTGGGTTTCATATCTCTTTAAATGTGTTATATTTTGTTTAATCTTAAAGCAGTATTTCTTTCCTACAAAATTAATATCTCGTTTAATTTTTAACGTTATGTTTATGAAGTTAAAATTAAAGAACGAAAAAAATGTGGGGTTTTATATCCTTTTCAATGTCACTTGAAGCTACAATTTAAAATATTTTTTAATGTGATAGCTCCTCCCACTATTACTGAAAAGCTATTTTTGGGGGGATTTTGAAAGCAGGCTGTCTGAAATATTTTTAGGCATTGAAGTACATGTAAAATGTATTAAAGTGCAATAAAAAGGATATATGAAAAATAAAGTGCAAAAAGGCTTTCCTTTTGTGGAATTCGGGAAACCTCCAAGGAAAAAAGAGAGAAATATATGCAATAGTGCAGTGTTTTTCAACCAGTGTGCCGTGGCACACTAGTGTGCCGTGAGAGATCCTCAGGTGTGCCGCGGCAGACTGACAACAGTGCGGGGGTGTCCCTCTTTCAAATTTTGAAATATTGGGAGGTATGTGACAGGCTCATCAGGCATAATTTACAACCATGACATTGACATTCATTCACAGACAATCATTATGATTGTTTGTGAATGAATGTCAATATATCATGTATAGTTTGTAGGAGGCATGGCATGACAGCACAGTACAGTGTGTGTGTATATATATATATATATATATATATATATATACTGTATATATATATATTTTATATATATATATATCCTGTATTAGGCTACAATGTGTGATTTTGTAAAATTTTGGGATGGTGGTGTGCCACGGGATTTTTTTATGTAAAAAAGTGTGCCACAGCAAAAAAAAAGTTGCAAATCACTGCAATAGTGAAGTCCTGCCTGGTAAAAAGCCAAACACCCCAAAAGAACCATACTCACATAATCTAGGGCTATAAATTAACTTAGTATATTAGCCCAAAATGCCAATCCTCCACCTCATAAGAAGGACAAGTAAAGCCTTGGTAGTTGAAACGGTTTATTAAAGGGACAGTCTAGTCAAAATTAAACTTTCATGATTCAGATAGGGCATGCCATTTTAAACAACTTTCCAATTGACTTTTATCATTAAATTTGCTTTGTTCCCTTGGTGGTATTTTTGAAAAGCTAAAACCTAGGTAGGATCAAACTGATTTCTAAACAGTTGAAAACCACCTCTTAGCTCAGAGCATTTCTAACGTTTTTCACAGTTAGACAGTACTAGTTCATGTGTGTCATATAGATAACATTGTGCTCACTCCCGTGGAGTTATTTAGGAGTCTGCACTGATTGGCTAAACTGCATGTCTGTCAAAAGCACTGAGATAAGGGGGCAGTCTACAGAGGCTTAGATACAAGCTAATCAAAGAGGTAAAACATATATTAATATAACAGTGCTGGTTATGCAAACTGGGGAATGGGTAATAAAGGGATTCTCTATCTTTTTAAACAATACAAATTCTGGTGTAGTCTGTCCCTTTAAGGAACATATAAGTAAATTTACTACGAAAAGGGGATTCAACAAAAGAACAACCGACAAACTAAGAAACGCTAACAAACACAGCGTCTAAAGTGAGCAGAAAAAGTGTTCAATAGAAGTCCCCGCCCCTTCTAGTGACGTGTAGTCCCAAACACCAATGGATTTCTATTGTAGCCCTACTATTTTTTTCATTCAGGTACTTGTGATTGCAACATTATTGGGTTTGTACAATGGCAGACTTCTCATATTCTATTGTTTATTAGTAGAAGTATTTTTTGCATAGCTAAACCTAGCTGCATTTTTAACCTCCCACCAAAGGATTAAACATTAGTAATGCACTGGTATGTCCTGGCACTCATCAGCGTAAATGATGTCTCACAGTAGTACTGATAAAAGGAATTTGACACGGCACACAAGAATGCAGTATAATAATAACAGTGTTCATTATGAACTTATTGCAATAATATAAATCAGTAATCAGTTTATAAAGCAAGGCAAGGCATGATTAAACTATAAACACTTACTTATCTTCGGGTTTCAAATAAGGCAGTAATATCAGTGTACAAGAGAGGAAAGTAGTATCACAGCTATATGCAGCGTTATCACGGAGAAACACACAGCAGATGTGACAGCTGATTCTCTCTCTACGATGTTGCCACAACAACTCTCCTTCAATCTAATCTGCTCATCCCAGCTCATAAATTGTTACTAGCTTATAAAGGTGCAAAGCCTAAGCAAGGTGTACAGTTTAAGCAGCTGTATGCATAGCATTAACAAAGCAATCAAGCAAAGCATCCAAGTTTTGTTTATGGCATATATAATCAGGTTATGATGAAACACTGCCACTCAGGAAAGCAAACAACATCCGCTCATAGAGCAATCTCACCAATATTCCGGGGTATACAATGCGTATGAAAAGGCACAATCCTCCTGAGTGTATATACCACCAGCTACTGACAAGCACCAATTCGCAGAAGGGGAATCAACACCTGCATCCACACTGTTGGCATCTGACGCCTTTATAAGCTACTAACAATTTATGAGCGTGGATGAACAGGAGAAGCTATATATTCATTGAAATACCACCTGACTGCACCTGTCGTTTGGCCCATACAAAAGCCTACATTTATTCTCTTTGCACATTATGCTAAATGCTATGTTACATATTATTATGAAGGGCTTCATGGTTATGGACTGACTTCTAAGTTTTAATATGACTGCGGATGCCCAGCCTGGATGTTTTTAAAACCTTGCATCTGTGTTCACATTTATTGATATTAAACTTGTTTCACAACAGCAGATGTATATATAGGCACATGTTGCCACTGATATTCTTACGCTATGGGCAGTTTATTAAAAAATGTTGCCCCTCCCGTGGAAACATTTCTGCGGACGCCAATGGTCACATGACAGCATCATATTCTAATCTGTGCATTTAAATGCTACCCTTTTGCTTTTGTGCTTCTTTAAGAGAGTTTAGAAATATACCAGCATGCTAAAATGTGTTTAGAGAAGATAGATTACCATTTCACAAAACCCTGATTGCTTAAAAGCTATTTTCTGTGTTCTGCTGCCCTGTGACCCTGCAACCAGCTGCAAGGGTGCCCTGATCTTTTCTGCCTTATAGCAGCATTGTCCCTGCTGTAAAGGGGAAATATAACTAGAAATCAACAGATTTTTATTTAATTAAAAGTACTGTAATATCAAGATCTCCATTTTCTAAACTGACCTGGGTTTGTAAATTCACCTGCCCACACAGACCACTTGAAAGGAACAATTTACCCCATTTTTTTCTCCACATTAATTTGTTTCCAATGATCCATTGTAACTGCTGGAGTGTATTCAAATGTTTACAAATAGCTACTTTTGCTTTATTTTGGCATTTTAAATAGCTGACTTTTTCTGTGGTGTCCCTATCTATTCTGAAAGTTTCTATACTTAGGTATAGGTTAAAGGAAACCTGTGTAAAGTTAAAGAAATTACACTCCAAGTAGGAGGTAGAAGAGATAAGCAACGAAATGTTAATTTTCAATTGTTACAAGTATTGGGCTTTAGTTTACAGGTAAAGGCATGTGTGTAACAACCAGTCATCTGCTAGCAGCACCCAGTAGCGTATTGCTGCAATGCCTACCTAGGTATGCTTTTCAACAAAGGATACCAAAAGAAACAAATACATTTCTCAATAGAATTAAAATTGCATATCTGATCCATGAAAGTTTAATTTTGCCTTTCATGTCCCTTTTTAAAGCAAACTACAATTCCATTAGAATAAAACACTTCATTCAATGACATATTTATAAGACTTGTTCCTTATTGGTTAAGCGATTACCTCTAGATTGACAGTTCACCTCTGCCTCATTGTCTTTGGTTAGAGGTGGTGAGTTACCATGGAGCCTGTGATGTCACAGAGGAGCTTTTGCTCACAAACAGGTATCAGCAGTTGGTGATCACATCACACTTGCTCTGACAATGGATAGGACATTAGTAGCTTATCATAGAAAATCTAAGTTTTCAGCAGGTTTGTTTTTGTCTTCAGACCAACAGTTTGGGGTGTTTGAGTAGCAGATGCTATAACTTTATAGTGTGACTCTTTATCAAAGATGGTCTCTGAGAAGATTTCACTGGATAAGATACAGGACCGTCTGTAGATGAACAAAGTTGCTGATTCTTTTGTGATGCTGTTGTGGAAATAATCTTCATCAATGCCAAAATGCAGCTTGGAGGTTTAACTAGAGCCTGGTGGTTAAAATCTTAGTCGTTGGATATGGTTTGTAAAGGCAGATTTTGTCTCCTCCTTTTTAGGGAAGATTTTATTCAAACCCGGACTGTATGCATGTATTTCTATGTCTGTTTTTGACGTTTTCCAGATTCAGCCATTGACACCCTTCTTCAAGGTAGAAATCCTTGGTCTAGGAAGATTTATAATAAGGCTTGGAAATGTTTTCTTCCCTGGTGTCACAGTAAGAGTTTCCTTGGAAAACTGAAATATGTTACAGACAGCAGTATTAGATGCGTAGGTAATCACAGTAATAGAAATCTGGTAACTGAGATATATTGCAGTGTCAGTGTAAATAATACAGTTGTAGCAAAGGACTGGATAATTGTAGTAATACTTGTCTGGCAACTGATTTATGTTGCAGGGTCAGGGTATACAATACAGTTGTAGCAGATGACTGGGTAATCACATTAATACTTTTCTGGTAACTAAGTTATGTTGCAGGGTTAGGGTGTAGAATTTACTTGTAGCAAATGCCTGGATGATTACAATACAGTGGTATCCAGAATAAATACAGCAGAATAAACAAACAAACAAATTCAGCAGGGCACATGCAGGCAGTAGAATACAAGCAGAGCAAATCAGTCAGGACCAGAATGACTTGAAATACACAGGGAAAATGTATATTGGAACAGACATAGTAAACTGCAACTAAGCTGGTGCATTGAGCCTAGGCATGAGAATTTCCTAAATAGAAACTGATTTAGAGATCACCTGAGAAATAATATCAGATACTATACCAAGCTCCGGTAAAATATGTCAGGTGTCTTCTCATTGGCCCCAGCTACCATACAGGAACTTTATCAGCTATATATGCTTCACTATACTTTGCTGTTGTAGTGTTATATTGTGCATATGAATGTTATCATTCATCTTCTTGCATAAACTTGTACATATTTACCTGTTAAGAGAGAAATGACCATAGCGCTTAGATCCTCGGTATACACACTACCCAGGTATAGCTCATATGGGTTTTCCATAGAGGTCCTAGGGTTAGTAGGGGTGTAGCGCATACGGCTTGATTTTTCATTTTCCTCACTGTTATTAGATCCCCATTGTGTTCTGTCCTGGTTATACCTCCTTTGTATGTCTGGGGGGTTCAGGGTGCAGAAGGGGTATAGCTGACGATACTTAGTCCTGATTAAGCTGTTATTTCAGCTGTATGTATTTTTCCTCACTTTGATGCGATGATTGTCAGTGACCTGTCATTTGATTATCTTACATATTACTTATTTATTATGTACACATTTTGATGGGTTTGTTACCATCTTTTCAAATGTTACAGTGTTCAAATTACACATGATGTGTGCAACTTATTCTATTTTTGATCCTTATAATTATTAAATTACTCAAAAGAGTGCTGTAGTCCCTGTCTTGTTGAGATACGCTTATGTATCTATTTCTCTCTGTTTGTACATTTGTTTTTTTTTATTCAGAGATCAGGTTGGAGATAACCAATCAGATTGGTTACAGCAGAAGAGGTTGATGCCAAACGCAAGCTCACTAACAGAAACTACCTGTAATATCCTTAAAGAGACAGTGGCATCAAACAGGCAGGCATGACACAGGTGCTGTTTACCATAAGACAGGTGTTTAATCCGATATCTCCTTCTTGGAATCTTTTTGGCCCTACGGGTGTTATAAACTACATCCTTTGCATTTATGCATGGTTTGGACACTCAATATCTGTCTTTTATATCATCTGGATGTGGTAAAGGGCCCTAATATTGTCTTTAGGGGCCCCTAAGATTTTTTTGACAAACTTCTTCATTTGTCCATTTTTTTATGAATCTCATAAGGTTTAGAAAGCTTAAGCAAACATACTTGCTTCTTGGCTAAAGCAAATGATTAGTAACGCTGGTAGTGAGATATGTTTCTACTTCTAGGACCTTTAGGGATTAAGTATCTGTGGAACAAATCTGCAAGACATCTATTTGTTTCTTACATTATTTTACTACATTTTATCAGTTTGATGTTTTTTGTCTCTTAAGTTTTTTAACAGAAAAGTTCTCCTGGCAGCAGTGTCTGATCATTAGTGTTTCTGCCTTCACTTCATTTTCCATGCTTTCAAGGTTATCTTGTGGACTCCTTAGCTTGAGAATTAGATCACAGATGTGATGTCTCATGGACTCTCAACAATTTATGAAATAAAACAAAATTTATACTTACCTGATAGGTCAATTTCTTTTATAGTGATGAGAGTCCACGAGACCCGCCCATTTTTATGCTCAGTTGGCAGCAGCTCGCACTACTTCTATCCTACCTTGATCTTTCCTGCTTTTCAGTTACTCTCATTCCTTGGCCATATGTTTGACTGAGGTAATCAGTGAAATGGATGAGATTAAAAGCTCTTAGTATGTTGAGTATTTTTTGCCTCCTCCTCCTCCTAGTGGACTGGAGTATAATCCCACATGTGATTTCTCATGGACTCTCACCACCATGAAAGAAATTAATTTATCAGGTAAGCATACTTTTTTTTTTTTTTTTAAAAAAGATCCTCTTTTTTAAATATTTTTCATAATGGTGTAAATCTGTAATGATCCTTAGCGCTTACTAATCATATAGCAAATTTCCTTAAAGGGACACTGAACCCAATTTTTTTATTTTGTGATTCAGATAGAGCATGCTAAGCAACTTTCTAATTTACTCCTATTATCAATTTTTCTTCGTTCTCTTGCTATCTTTATTTGAAAAAGAAGGCATCTAAGCTTTTTTTGGGGGTTCAGTACTCTGGACAGCACTATTTTATTGGTGGATGAATTTATCCACCAATCAGCAAGAACAACCCAGGTTGTTCACCAAAAATGGCCCGGCATCTAAACTTACATTCTTGCATTTCAAATAAAGATACCAAGAGAATGAAGAAAATTTGATAATAGGAGTAAATTAGAAAGTTGCTTAAAATGTCATGCACTATCTGAATAACGAAAGAAAAAAATTAGGTTCAGTGTCCCTTTAACCTCTTCTTTTAGCTGGTATATGTTGGTAAACTAACTTTGTATGTTTTAATTTTTATATAAACAGGTCTCTTTACTTGAACTTCCCAAGAAGTTTTTAATAGAACTGTTCATCAAACCATCGGAATGGAGGAAGAGGTAAGCTGTTTTAAAAACCACCTCTTGGGTTAAACACTTTTAAATTTGTGTTTTTGATAAAAATATTTGCTGTTCGATAGCTGCCTAAACCTCTAGAGAACATAAATGGAAGCCAAGCAGAGTGATATTTTCTGTAGGGAACTGGAATGGTAGAGAATTTAATAAGCTGTTTTTTGTGGGGCACGGAGTAAGATTTGCCAAATCTTGTCAATCCAAATAGTCATACATCCAAAGCACTCCAGCCACCAGAAGAAATCTTTGTTTAAAATGCCTTTATTTTCAATAGTTGGGTCCAAAAGTTTACAGGAAAAACGTTTTGAACCTACATGACTAAGAGCCTATTGTAGGTTCGAAACGTTGTTCCTGTAAACGTTTGGACCCAACTAATGAAAATAAAGGTCTTTTAAACAAAGATTTCTTCTGGTGGCTGGCGTGCTTTGGATGTATGATCCTCTGAAAGGGAACTGGAATGGTAGAGAGGTTGTAGAGGTAGGAGAGCGAAGGGGATTGTCACACTGTTTGGTTTATCTTTGTGTTTTGTAGAATTCCGTAGGTGATCTTATAGGATTTGTATTAATAAAATTAGATAGATGAATGGGTTGATGTGTGTCTTTCCTTGTAAATTATGTAGGGGCTGATTTATCAATGTCCGCCAGATCATGTCTGCCAGACATCGCTGATCGGCATTTAACATTGCACAAGCAGTTCTGGTGAACTGCTTGTGCAATGCCACCCCCTGCAGATCTGAGGCCGCTAGCAGGGGTGTCAATCAACCCGATCATACGTGATTGGGCGGATTGATGTTCGCTGCCTCAGAGGAGGCTTATGAGTTAAGGAGCAGCGGTCTTAAGACCACTGCTTCTTAACTCCTGTTTCTGGTGACCCTGAAGGCTCACGCGGAAACAGCAGCATTAGGGGCCATTCGGCCCTTAATAAATTGTCCCCATTGTATTTAGCTGCGTTTTTTTGTTTTTGTATTAGAATTTTGTTGCATATTATACCTCATTCAATTTAACATTTATTGTATTATTTTTTTTGTTATTACTTTTAAATTGTTTAAGATTAAAAAAAATTCCTGTTTTACCTGAACCCTTAAAGGGATAGAAAGGTCAAAATTTAAATGTGCATAAGTGCATTTAATTTTTAATAAAAGTATCTGGAAATGTTTTATATTTAGATTAACTAACTTTTTATGTTTTATTTTTAAATATTTTTAAACAGGTCTTGAGCTTCCCAAGAAGTTTAAGATAGAACTGTTCATCAAACCTTTGCAATGGAGGAAGAGGTAAGTTATTTTATTTACCAGCTCTTTTGGGTTAAACCATCTTTACATTTGTGTCTTTGGATAAAAGTATTTAGATATGGTTTATATTTAGCTAAACTAACTTTGTATGTTTTTTTGTTTTTTATTTTATAAACAGGTCTCGAGTCTCCTAAATGGGAAAAAGGAAGCCAAAGAGTCCCAGGAGGTGAACTCGTGCAAAAAGGTGGCGTAAGGAGACAGGAACGGCTGCACTCTTATGTGGAAGGAATCCAACGATATCGATCTAAAATGAAGAAAAAAAGAAGAGGTGCCACATGGTGTGGTACAAACAAAAAAGGTGTCCCCACAGGAGATAGGATACCCAGAGCCCTAAGGTAATGGAGACGGCACAACCGGAGTGCCAGACAAAGTAGCATGGGACACTCAGAGTCGCCCGTATGACTCACAGCTTCCACTGGAGCGTGTAGCGATAGGTCAGGATACCAACGATAGCCAATCAGGAGACGCCGACCGTCCAACAACTCGTACCTTACAGCTGATGCTAGACGGGCTCAAAGGTGCAGACACAGGAAGCAGGGAGTAGCCAGAGAAGGGTATGTGGCAGGAGACACTGAAATAGGCACGCTTGACCCAAATATAGAGCTATTAAAAAAAACAAGAGACGAGTGAACAAGCTGGCAGTTATTAAAAAGTTTATATTTGTTAAATATACTGATAGATAGCAACGCATTTCTCAGCAGAACATGCTGTTTCATCAGGCTGTATAATACAGGCTGTATAATACAGCCTGATGAAACAGCATGTTCTGCTGAGAAACGCGTTGCTATCTATCAGTGTATTTAACAAATATACACTTTTTAATATCCACCAACTTGTTCACTCTTCTATTGTTTTATAAGAGTTTTAATATCTGCATATTTGGGCCAAGCGTGCCTATCCCAGTATCTCCTGCCACATACCCTTCTCTGGCTACTCCCTGCTTCCTGTGTCTGCACCTTTGAGCCCGTCTAGCATCAGCTGTAAGGTACGAGTTGTTGGACGGTCGGCGTCTCCTGATTGGCTATCGTTGGTATCCGGACTTAACGCTACACGCTCCAGTGGAAGATGCGAGTTATACGGGCAACTCTGAGTGTCCCATGCCACTTTGTCTGGCACTCCGGTTGTGCCGTCCCGCTTGTGAGTCTCCATTACCTTAGGGCTCTGGGTATCCTATCTCTTGTGGGGACACCATTTGTTTGTACCACACCATGTGGCGCCTCTTCTCGAGTTTCCTAAGAAGTTTAAGATAGAACTGTTCATTAAACCCTTGGAATGGAGGCAGATGGTAAGTTATTTGTTTCACCATTTCTTTTTGGTTAAACTGTTTTTTTAAATTTGTGGGGTTTTTTTTTATAAAAGCTTTAGATATGTTTTATATTTTTGTAAACCAACTGTGTGTTTTATTTAAACAGGTCTCAAGCTTCTCAAGAAGTTTTAAATGGAACTGTTCTTCAAACTGTCTGAAAGGAGAAAGAGGTAAGCTAATTATTTACCATCTCTTTTGGGCTAAACTGTTTTATTTCTGTGTTACTGTGTTTTTGCTTTTTCATAAAAGCATTAAGATATGTTTTATATTTTGCTAAACTAACTTTTAATGTTTTTTGTAATATTTTTTAAACAGGTCTTAAGCTTTCCAAGAAGCCTTAAATAGAACTGTCAATCAAACACATGGAATGGAAGAAGAGGTAAGATATTTTATTTACCATCTCTTTTGGGTTAATCCCTTTTCTTTCATAAGGTGGTAAGAGCCCACAAGCCATCACATGTGGAATTAAACTACAGACCATTTGGAGGCGGCAAAAAATACCCAACATACCAGGAGCATTTAATCGCTCCCACTTCCCACTACACCTCAGTCTTATTTGCCTCCATAGGAGAAGGTGACAATTGCAGTGCTCTTCAGGGGTTCTCAGACCTATGTGAGACCTATTAACCCCATCAGAGAACTGGGAATAGGAAAATGGGATGTAGAGGATTAAACTAGCAGTGATATTAATTCACCCTTTGGAGTTTGTCACTGGTCTGCAGAGAACTGGGAATAGGAAAATGGGATGTAGAGGATTAAACTAGCAGTGATATTAATTCACCCTTTGGAGTTTGTCACTGGTCTGCCTCAGGTGTTGCTGGGAATTATCCTTCAGCTTCCTCCTGTTGGCCTCTCAATGTACTCCTGCTTCAGATCTAACCAGGATGGGCTATTGTGCTGGACGCAGGTATATTGAAGCTGGGTAAGAAAGGTGGAGTGCGTTCTAACAGGTAGGTAAAGAGGAGCATTCACATAGCCCACAGGCTATTGGTATGTATATCGTTAATTTTACACCTAGGGGCCTATTTATCATTGCGTCAATCTCAACGCATTCGCTGGATTCAATACGCTCACCAGACATTGCTGCCGCGAATCTACATACAACATCCTTATTTATTAAAAAGTCTGTCAAAAACAACACTCATCAAATATGGAGCGTGTTTTTGACACTGTTGGTGCAATGACGCCCCCTGCAGATTCAGCAGGGGGTGTCAATCAACCTAATCGTATTCGATCGGGTTGATTTATGTCCGCAGCCTCAGAACAGGCAGACAAGTTATAGAGCAGGCTTGCATAGAAAAAGGGTCATTAAGCTCTATACGGAGCTTGATAAATCGGCCCCCATGTCTGCTCGCACTTTAATAAATTGGCCCCTAATTATCTGCACACTTTGCTGCAAGAAGTTTTCCTTATTCTAAAAGTTCCAAAAACCTGTTCCTACAAAAGAAAAGATCGCTTAAACCACTAGTTTTGTTATTTAAGCCTCCTAAAACTTTGGAGTTTTTTCTGAGTTCAAGAAGATGTTTCCAATTCCTCATGCAAATCTGGAATTTTGGGAATCCATTCACAAAGTGAATGGAGCTATTTCTACACTTGCTAAAAGTACTACTATCCCCTTAGAGTACCTCTTTTAATGACTCCATGGATAGAAGCTAGAGGCTTTTGATAGGAAAGCTTTACATCAAGAAGGTTTTTTATCCAGGCCAGCAATCAGTGTGGCCTATGTAGCGGTTGCTATCAATTTGTGGTGTGACACCTTATCAGACATGGGTTCACGTCAGAAACCTCTCCTTAGAGGGAATTCAGGATTTTCTCTTAAAATGATCAAGGTTGCTAATTCCTTTGACAATTTTTGAGATCATTTGCATTAAAGCAAAGATTGTGCCTTTGGTGGTTCTCACAAGATCTGTGTGGCTCAAATCTTGGTCTGTAGACATGGTGTCAATGGACAAACTTTTATCTCTCCCTTTCCAAGGATAATTTCTATCCAGTCCTAGCTTGGATGCAATTATTGACACAGTGTCTGGTGCTAAGTGTGCTTTTTTTATATTTAACTGTTTTTATTAGGTTTTTGTACAAAACTTTAACAAAACAGGTTTATACATAACATTTCGTAGTACTTGTACATTTTTGTGAATTGCAAAAATGCTTACATAGTATTTGTCATGCATATTGGGTTATAAATTAAAAGGGGGGAAAGGAAGAATGGGGAAGGGAAAGGAGGGGAAAAAAGGGAATAATTCAATACTTACAGCTAAGTTTTTCCAGACATTATTATTGAAAAGTATTTAGTAGAGTATGGTTAATCTTTCTGTTCCCATAAAAATATAACCTATAAATAAAGTATTTTTTACCATCAATGCTAAAGTTTGTTTTTTTCAAGTGCTAGTATGTGATTAACTTCTTGTAGCCATTGACCAAAGGTTGGTGTTTGTTGTTTTTTTTTTTGTAGGAGTTTTATACAGAGTTTACAACTTATCATTGGATAAGTGTGCTTTTTTAACTCAGGATAAAAAGTCCAAAGACAAAACTAGATTTGCTTATCATTTTCTTTCTTTTCACCGGTCCAGTAATCAGAAATCTTTCTCATCTGGCAAAGCCTCATTAGAAGCAAGGCAGTATTTGGAACAAATCCAAGCACTTTACTCTGTATCAAAATCTGAATGAAGGTGCAACCAGTAAACCAGGCTTAGCTCTGGTAGGGGGCAGATAGAACCTTTTTCAGTCAGCTTGGTCACAATATGTCCAGGATCCCTGGGTATTCAACATTGTATCTCAGGGATACAGAATAGGACTTTGGTCCAGGCCTCCTTGGGAAAGGTTCTTCCTGTCACATGTACCCAAACTTCAGTCAAAGGCACTAGCTTTTTTCCAATGTTAACAAGGCCTGAACAATTTGGGAGTGATCATTCCCATTCCAGAGTTGAAAAGAAGCCAAGGATTTAATTCAAATATGTTCATAGTTCCCGAATAAGAAGGAAGCTTACAGACCCATTCTAGATCTGAATTTCTTAAAATTTCTTTGGGTCACCACATTCAAGATGGAGGTGCTTTGGACAAGAGGTTCAATTAAATACCACCATAGACTTTAAATACACCTTCTTGTATTTCTCTATTCTTAAAGATGATTTTGGTTATCTAAGGTTTGCCTTCCTAGACAAATATTTCCAGTTTGTGGCTCTACCTTTCAAGTTGGCTAGAGCTCCAAAAATCTTCACAAAGGTTCTAAGAGCTATGCTAGCAGTGCTAAGGTCAGTCACTAATGGTGGGATTAGGACACATTACATGATACGTATGCTAGAGAAAATGCCTCTATATAAAATTAGATTGTAATCATTATTTTAGTTAACTACATATCAAGCTTCTATCTGTAAATCTCATTACTATATATAATTAATTTCACTACAAATACATAATTGATTACTTAATGTCTGTAATGTCTTAATGTCACACCACTGAGCAGAAAACAAACATTTGGCAGGTCAGGCATGGCCCCTGGGTATAGTTTGGGCAGCCCTGCTCTAAGTCCAGGGTTCTTCAATTCCAGTTCTTAGCAGCCACTAACTGTAAGAAACTTACCTAATCCCACAATGGGCTCCTGCCTCCATATAGAGGAACACCAAGGTCTGTCTTCTGCTGCTCTCCCTAGGTGCACGGTGCCACATGCTGCTCTAATTTAAGGGGGCAGCAACTAATTACAGAAACTCCTACTTATGTGGCCACAGATGTTGGAATTCTTATATAAACCTACTCAGCCCTTCACTCTCAGCTGAGTCATTGAGGAGCTTACCTCATGCTTACCTGTCCTTCTGTTCTTTCTCACTTACATGCATCCTAGTATCCCATGACATCCTGCTTAGTCTCCTGTATCCTGTTGTATCAGTGACAGCTTATCTGTATACCGCTGTACCTGCGGCACTTACCTGGTATCCTGTGACTGTCTCACCAATAGTACCCGCTGGGTATTCTGCTTTACCTGCTGCATTCACCTAGTATCCCGTGAAAGCCTACTGAGTCTCCTGTATCCTACTGTACCAGTGGCAACTTACCTGTATCCTGCTGTACCTGCTGCACTCATCTAGTATCCCATGAAAGCCTGATGAGTCTCCTGTATCCTTCTGACCAGTGGCCGCTCATTTGTATCCTGCTGTATCTGTTGCACTCACCTGGTATCCCATGACTGTCTCACCAACATTACCCGCTGGGTATCCTGTGCCTACTGAGAATCCTGCTATACCCAATACACCCATCTGATGTCCTGTAACAGCCTCACCAACAGTACCCACTGGGTCATAATGTGCCTGACGAGTCACCTGTATCCCACTGCTGAGTCTCCTGTGCTTATTGTACCAGTGGCAGCTTACCTGAATCCTGTTACTACTGCATCTATCTGTATCCTGTGTCAGCCTGTCCACCTATACCTGCTGGAGGTTTGCTCCTGCTTCCCCCTTGGTACCTAGTTGCTGGACTGATATCACAGTACCTGGCCTTTGGCCTGTTCCTGGAGTCTGCTCTTGATTTATCCTTAGTTTTTGTTTCTCTTGCTTTATTAAAACTTTTTAAAAGACTTTTGGTTTCCTGTATGTCTATTCCTGCATATCAAGTTCCACTCACCCTAACCCTCACACTAACAGACCAGTGCACCAGGAGCACCCTGGCTGAGCATAAGTTAAAAGAGACATGAAACTCAAAATGTAACTTTTATGTTCAGAACATGCAATTTTACAAGACTTTACTTATACTATAAAATTTACCACCTTCGTTATAAAGCATACCTAGAAAGGCTCAGGAGCAGCATGCACTACTAGGAGCTAGCTGGTGGTCAGTTGCACATATGCCTCTTGTCATTGGCTCACCAGATGTGTTCAGGTAGGTCCGTGCAAGTGCATTGCTGCTCTAGATTTATATCTCATTTGCAGATATTAAACAGTTATATGTAAACAACAACATAACAACATGAGCGTCCGGAGGTGAGGACAAGGGGGGGAAAGCCCCCTGTTATTTGCAAGCACACAGAAAATGCTCTAGCCAACTGTAGATTATATTATTACTATAATACCTCATATTGCAGCTGTACTGGTTGTGGCACAGCTGCTTTTATGTAATTTCCAGTCCTGTTTCAGCACAGTCTGCTTCTTCTGAAGTTCCTGTGCAGTGATTCACAAAAACGGGAGAGGCTGCCTGTGTGAATCATCAGTTGCTAGGCAAAATTCTATCCTCCCAGCTTGTGCTTCTAGATGCTGCTGAGGGAGGGGAGGGGCAGAACGGGTGAGGGAGCCAGCTAGTGCTCAGGTCCAAAATGGGTGTGGGAGATAGCTAATGCTCAGAATAAAGTCCAGCCCCTGGAGTTGTGCTGTAGGAGATAGAGTGTCAGCAACTGGCATGTAAGTGTCAATGTTTCTATATTTATGTTAAAGTGGGTTTTATATGTATGTGTGTGTCACTGTAAGCAAGTGTGTATGTTTGTTTTTGTGTGTGTACATGTGTGCAAGAGTGTTAGTTTATTCCTGGGTATGTGAGCCAAGTGTGTGAGTTTGTTCCTGTTTGTGTGTGAGCAAGTGTGTGTGTGAGCAAGAGTGTGTGTTTTTTCTGTGTGTGTGTGAGAAAGAGTGTGTGATCAAGAGTGTGTGTCTGTTCTTGTGTGTGAGCAAGAGTGTAGTGTGAGTAAGAGTGTGTGTTTGTTCCTGTATGTGTGATTAAGAGTGTGTGTTTGTTCCTGTGTGTCTGTGTGTGCGCAAGTGTGTGTTTGTTCCTGTGTGTGTCTGTGTGAGCAAGAGTGTGTGTTTGTTCCTGTGTGTGTGTGAGGAAGAGTGTGTGTTTGTTCCTGTGTGTGAGCAAGAGTGTGTGTCTGTTCTTGTGTTTGAGCAAGAGTGTGTGGTTGCTCCTGTATGTGTAAGAGTGTGTTTTTGTTCCTGTATGTGTGAGTAAGAATGTGTGCTTGTTTCTGTGTGTGAGCAAGAGTGTGTGTTTGTCCCTGTGTGTGAGCAAGAGTGTGTGTTTGTACTTGTGTGTTTGTGTGTGTGTGTGTGAGCAAGAGTGTGTGTTTGTTCCTGTGTGTGTGAGGAAGAGTGTGTATTTGTTCCTATGTGTTTGAGCAAGAGTGTATGTTTGTTCCTGTGTGTGCGAGCAAGAGTGTGTGTTTGTTCCTGTGTGAGCAAGAGTGTGAGTTTGTTACTGTGTGTGTGTTTGAGCAAAAGTGTGTGTGAGCAAGGGGCGGAGCCAAGCAGCCCAGGAAGATGGCCGCACAGTAATAAGGCTCTGTAGACCTAGCTGTTGCAAAGACAACATAAATAGCTAACAAACTAATATAACACCACACAAACAATGGGGCGATCAACATTATACCACCCTGAAGCGGAAAAGACAGATCGACCTGCCCTCAGACGGAGCAAACACAGAAGATTAAGATAGAACCTCTCGCACATCTATGAGGTGAGTTAATGTGGCAAGACATCGGGCCGACTGAGTAACTACAAGGGCCAGAATAAACCCTGTCTGCACCAGTAACATTTTACAGGGCTACAAGTGGTAAATAGTATATAGTCAGCCTTTTCCCCAGAAGCGAAGTGCTCAGAGTAACAGCACAGCTTAACGCATGGAACTACATGGAAGGATACAGGAAAGCACTGGGACTCACAGCCTTCAGTCGCCACTTACGGAGACACCGGATACGGAACGAAGCAAAACAGCAATCCGCATACCACCTCCGGAACACAATACCAGGAGGAAGCAGTTGGTAAGCTATTTGGTGATCCGTGCCACAAAAAATAAATAACAGCCAGACTACAACTCCTTAAGGGATCTTTTTTAACCCACAATAAAGCACAGGGCACAAAGGGTTTAAACTTAAAAGGTCTGGTGAGATAATCTAACAGGGCTACGCAAAACAACATTTTTACACAGAACTACTTAGCTGGCAAAAGCAGTGCTTGTTTGTTTAGGTTCTTGTGATAACGGAACGTGGGTGATAATAAGTAAGGCACCTCTGACAAGGAACTAGCTAGTCGAACAAAATTACACACCAGCTACTGGTATGCCTTGTAAAAGAATACCAAAGTCAGATAGAATATCCCAGACAATCACTATGAGCCACTTTATGAAGGCTCAAGCCCCTGTTGTATCTAATGAGCAGAACACTGACCGGGACACACAGAGCAGTATGGGGCATGATTTGGAGGAGAACACAGAGACAGGCCAGTCTAGCTCCTCCAGCATCACTAGAGATGATATACAGAGACTCTCCTTAAAAGATGATATCAAGGAGGTATTGTCAGAGGACTGTTTAATAAGCTCAAAAATGATATATTTCACTTAACAAACAGGGTCAAAAGCATTGAAGGGGCCCAAGGAACAATACGCAAGGAAGTGCAAAACAATACGCAATCCATCTCCTAGCAAAAATAAGCTATCACGTTCTTACTTGACAAGATTGAGGATTTGGACAATCACAATAGGATAAACAATCTGAATATTAGAGGTATCCAAGAAACAGTATCGCCTTTGGCACTGAATGGCTGCCTGCAAGATCTTTTCAGAGTTATTAAAGGCACACCATCATCAACGGATATTCCCATTGAAAGAGCACACCGATCCCTGAGGCCAAAACCATCTAGCAAAGCATCGCCGAGAGACGTCATTATACGTTTCCTACAGGGACAAAACTACAGGGGGTGCAGAGGTCGCAGGTGCGACTGGGCCCCTGATGGTGGGGGCCCAGCATAAAAAAAAATTATAATTTTTTTTTTTATATATATATATTTTTTTTTTAATAAAAAACGTTAACCTACCACTGCCTGCACTGATATAATGTGAGTGTGACATGACTACAGGGGTTAGTGTTTCTGTTTTACCCATTGGTGTTTATGTGTGTGTGTATGTATGTGACTGTGTGTGTATTTATGCATGTATGTGTGTGTGTATATGTTTGTGGAACCAGCAAATTACATACCTTGTTACTACAGCATGGGGGGGGCAGGGGGTAAACAGTGTCACTATACAGTACCACTATATACAGTACGGGGGGGCTGGACCATGTCACTGACTACTGTGGTCACTTTATAAAGTACTGGGGCGGGTAGGGTCAGGCCAGCCATCTCAATGGCAGATTACAGACTGTGTCACTAACTCACTATATACAGTACTGGTGGGTTAAACAGTGTCACTATATACAGTAATAGGGGATCAGACCATCTCACAGACTGTGGGCACAGGGTACCTCCTTTTGCAGACATGTAATCTGATTCTCATTTTTTTCTGTGTTAAATGTAATTTTTTTTTATATATATGTATTAAATTCACCTTTTTTTGGAGGGGGGAGTGGGGGTGGGGTGCCCCTTCTTAGATTCTTGCACCTGGGCCCTGTGGTTTCTAGTTACGCCTCTGGTTTCGTAAGCTATGTGGATAAAGAAGAAATTGCAAAAGGAGCAAGAATGAAGGCCCCAGTCACATATATCTGTAAAAACCCGTATGGCAAATCCAGCATATCACCTGCTACATTACAAAAATGCAGAGAACTCAAACATATAACAGAAAGTCTCAGAAATTGCAAAATACCATACCGCTGGGGGTTTCCCATAAGCATAATTGACAACAAAAATGGGAAAACAGAGGTGTACCGACCAGAAGAGGACCCACAGGTATTCTACAGGGCATTGGGAATCTCCACAACAACCCATCCACTTCACGGACCAAACCAACAAGCGACAACTTCCCACACCCCTACCGATGAGATTGAAGTGGCACCGAATAAAGCTTCCAAGCACACAAATGAAAACCATCAGACCAGCAGTCCATGGTCAGCAACCCCAGCAGAACAAGAACAGATCAAAGACAGATAAGTAAAAAAGTGAACTGTTTAACACACAGGTCTAATCTGTGGGACTTATGTTAATATTAAATTAAACTGTTTCGGTTTTGGGTTGCAAACAGGATATATCCCTGAGCTTATAGTTACATAAGATATGTTTTTTTCCATTATACAATGTTCTGTTCTAAGATGCCTTAGATAAATCCTTAGCGGCCAGGTTTGAATTGATATAATTTGATTACCTGCATTACACATTTTTAGTATTATATACAATTCACATAGTCTAACATCCCAGTATGAGGACCCAAATCACACAACTAGAGTTGTACTGGTAGGGCAATCATTTATATTGTGGGAAACTGGAATTTGCATTATGTACTAGGCATTGGGTTAACATCCCAGCTAGGATGGACACTGAGGTGACGTTTCAGATGGAATAATAGCAATTAACAATGTGTTACTGAACAATATGCTTTACAAAGACCAGGTGACTGAACACATTTCAGAGGATCAGAATCCACGCCATGTCGGCTGACGTAGGACACCCTACATGATATCTCCACTCACATATAAGCTTCCGATGACCTTGCAGCACTCGTCCCCTTAAGTATAAGTGCACCAACACAACACATGACACCGCATTGTGACAGCAAAAACCTGAGCAATAGACCAAGGCATACATAACGAACGGAATAAAGCATAGTTTCGCAGACAAGAAAAAGGGATATTAGATATTACTTGGTTGCTACCCTATTCAGACATCCGCTAACAATGCCCCATAATAGGACAATAGGCCCCACTATAAATACAAAAATGTTATTTGAAGTTTAGCCATTTATGTGATAAAAAAAAATTCTTTATACAATCATCTTTAAAATGCAACGTAGGATCTCATCCCCTACGAATCTTGTTTGTTTTTTTTGTTTTTTTCAAATTTTTTTTTTTTTTTTCAAATTTTTTATTGAGGTTATAAGAATAGTACAAACAATATGAAATACTGAGAAAAATATATATATCATACAATATGTCAAACAGTTATATGCAAGATAAAACAACAGTATTACAATGTGTCTATATAAGTAATCATCTTGAACCTCATTTTTATATTTACATAGAGTTCTGTAATGGGTTCCTCCAATGATAAGGAAGGTTACTCTTGAACCTTTGATAGTTTAGGGACATTTGAGGAGGAGCATGGCATTGGAAGTGGCCACTTTTGGGCCTAGTGTGGGGATAGAAAGAAGGTGAAAGTCAGCAGACAAGAGCTGCTTTTAGAGAATAAGAAGAGGAAAAGAGAAAGAAAAGGAGCGGGGGGGGAGGTGATTAGGTTACAGCTGTGGAGGTGTGCTAACTGAGGGTAAGAACATAAAAGAAATGTAATGAGTTGAAGGTACACAGTTAGGTGGGATGATTATAGAGGAGAGCATTATGAACCAGAGGTTCGACATTATTAACAGTCGACTGAGTAAGGTGGATTCTTACAGTTTAGGTTCAGCGGGCCAAAATTGTGTAATGTCTAAACCCGGGGCTGGAGCATGTTACACACTGGAAAACTATGATGTTAGGGTGTGGTTATGTACACAATTACCTAACATAACAAGATGTATAAACTACAGTACAGAGAGACGTTTAACAGATTATGAAACTAAAGCTAGCTGGTTATATGAGTATCTCTCATCTGGTGGTAATAAGAACATATACAGGGTCTATGAGGCTACCGTATTCATGAAGAGTTTAGATATGTCTATTGCGCTATCTGTGGTTAGCCCATTCTAGTTTTTGATCCTAGCGTGGGATATACATATGTGGTGGTATACCTGTTGCCTGTGTAGTTTCCAAATACAATTGCGTAACCCACTAATCTATAGCGATATCTGTACAATACCCATGATCAGAATTAGAATGCATTACATGAAGGAGCATGGTAGTGGTATATTGGTATATGAGTATCCTTCAACTGAGGGCAATGAGAGTAGGCTTCAGGTATGCAATATCAAACGCACTGTGTGTCAGGATATCATAGCGGTAGTATGATTGTGGAGTGAGGTCAACACACATATCAACATGTACAGCTCCATATATAAGGTTAAGCACAATGTACCTTTAACTGAGAGAAAGTTCGAACCTCTAATGGCATATTTAGGAGAGAGTAAGCCTCAAAGGGAGAGGATAAAACTATAGAACATGAGCTATTAGGCTGATCTATAGCTAAAGCATAGTATGTGAGGACAGAGCACAATTCTAAGGGGGTATATGTAAACAGGGAGCAACAGATAAGATTGCAAACATGTAGTTGTCATACTACTGGTTCTTTATGTTAACAAAGGATATATTATCTGTAATAAGAGTGGGCAGTTAGGAACATACCTATATAAACCATGACTTTATAGTGGAATCATCTCTGACTGATAAGAAATATAGAGTGGAGCTCTCTTTAATCTTATTACACTTATCCTATCCTAGTACATCAGGTAGACAATAAACTTTATCAATTATAGCTCCAATGATCAGTATATTAGTGTCAGATATAAATTACCTCAGCAAATATTCCCTTGTCTCAGCAAGTGCACTTTTAACAAGTATAATAAGCATATATGCGGTAAGACTTAGCTGTGCAGAGGCGTATACTGAATAAATACAGCCTTAAACAATTAAAGTAGCATAAAATAAACTGGTGCTCAACGATCAAAACAACATCAAACTGTAAATAGTGGACATAACCTCAAGTCTTATGGGATCAGTTCTGATTGCCAACTGTTAAGGTTAGACGTCTGAGACAGAGACCGACCAGTTAACCAATACCTTCCCTGGCGTTGCAGAAGTGAGCTTGCGGTTTCAAGTCCTGAGAGAGGAGATATATTCCCAAGTGCCCACCGACATTATGGGGCGCAGTGGAGGGGCTGTGAGGAAGAGATGTTAACCTAATTATTAGTGCCCAAGGATGTAGTAGTCGCCACTGGGCAAGTAGCCAGTGTTCTCTGTACAGCCGTAGATGTACCTGACGTGTCTCCTGTCTATAGGTCTCGTACTCTTTTGTAGACTGACCTCTGACTGCATCGGTAGGGGGGATCACTTCAGAGCACTGTGTAGTAAAGCTGACCTAAGACATCGGTATTCCGCACAAGCCAGAGAGACCGGCCGCACCACTTCCGGTAACAGACGAGGGCTTAGTTGGGGTGAGATATGATGTTGCAGGGAGGCAAGGATGCCGGTCGTGCTCAGCTGCATCGAGTAGTGGGGCGCTAAAGGATCCTTGATTCTGCTCATTGCGGGTCCCAGACCAGAGTGGCGTATTGTCATCAGTTGAGGAGGTGCAGGACAAGTCGTCCGCAAGGAGCGTGGTTGCCGGATCAATAGGGGAGGTACCGCAGCTGTGTACTCTACAGAGCGAGGTAAGATCAGCAAATTGGTAGTCCATTTTGGCCTCAAGATCCCTCAGTAAGGATCTCATTAAGATATGTAGTTCCCCCATAGCGGACTCATGTGCGATGTACTCTGCAACTATTCAGACTTGTGGTTGCGCTGCCTATCCGCTCCAGGGCTGTGTACCTTCGGATAAGGCTGAATTGTCAGGCGTTAGGGAGAAGAGGGGTTCAGAGGCTCTGTTCATCATGACGATACTCAGTTCAGTAGCGCTCCTTTACTGTCTCCGCTCACGCGGACCGTTAGGTAGAGCCTCAGAGATATGGGCGCCATTTCCCGCTGACAGGCCTCTTCATGCTGGAGCATTAGAACCCTCAAACAGCTCCAAAGAAGCACCTAAGTGTGCCTTCCCTGAGGGTGCGATAGAGAACACTTGTCCATAAGGTTGTACAAGAATAAGAGCCTCTTTTGAGCTGAAAAATCTCAATATTAGGCGACTAATTTAGAATTATAAGAGGGAGCCTCAGGGAGACACGTCTGACCTCTTTGGCGGCTAGCTCCGCCCCCCTTGTTTGTTTTTTATATAATCACAGATAACATTGCTAGTATACTCCTAGGCCTAGATTTGGAGTTTGGCGGTAAAAGGGCTGTTAACGCTCCGCGGGCTTTTTTCTGGCCGCACCATAAAATTAACTCTGGTATCGAGAGTTCAAACAAATGCTGCGTTAGGCTCCAAAAAAGGAGCGTAGAGCATTTTTACCGCAAATGCAACTCTCGATACCAGAGTTGCTTACGGACGCGGCCTGCCTCAAAAACGTGCTCGTGCACGATTCTCCCATAGGAAACAATGGGGCTGTTTGAGCTGAAAAAAAACCTAACACCTGCAAAAAAGCAGCGTTCAGCTCCTAACGCAGCCCCATTGTTTCCTATGGAGAAACACTTCCTACGTCTGCACCTAACACTCTAACATGTACCCCGAGTCTAAACACCCCTAACCTTACACTTATTAACCCCTAATCTGCCACCCCCGCTATCGCTGACCCCTGCATATTTTTTTAACCCCTAATCTGCCGCTCCGTAAACCGCCGCAACCTACGTTCTCCCTATGTACCCCTAATCTGCTGCCCTAACATCGCCGACCCCTATATTATATTTATTAACCCCTAATCTGCCCCCCTCAACGTCACCGACACCTGCCTACACTTATTAACCCCTAATCTGCCGAGCGGACCTGAGCGCTACTATAATAAAGTTATTAACCCCTAATCCGCCTCACTAACCCTATCATAAATAGTATTAACCCCTAATCTGCCCTCCCTAACATCGCCGACAGCTACCTTCAATTATTAACCCCTAATCTGACGACCGGAGCTCACCGCTATTCTAATAAATGTATTAACCCCTAAAGCTAAGTCTAACCCTAATACTAACACCCCCCCTAACTTAATATAATTTACATCTAACGAAATAAATTAACTCTTATTAAATAAATTATTCCTATTTAAAGCTAAATACTTACCTGTAAAATAAATCCTAATATAGCTACAATATAAATTATAATTATATTATAGCTATTTTAGGATTAATATTTATTTTACAGGCAACTTTGTAATTATTTTAACCAGGTACAATAACTATTAAATAGTTAAGAACTATTTAATAGTTACCTAGTTAAAATAATAACAAATTTACCTGTAAAATAAATCCTAACCTAAGATATAATTAAACTTAACACTACCCTATCAATAAATAATTAAATAAACTACCTACAATTACCTACAATTAACCTAACACTACACTATCAATAAATTAATTAAACACAATTGCTACAAATAAATACAATTAAATAAACTATCTAAAGTACAAAAAATAAAAAAGAACTAAGTTACAAAAAATAAAAAAATATTTACAAACATAAGAAAAATATTACAACAATTTTAAACTAATTACACCTACTCTAAGCCCCCTAATAAAATAACAAAGCCCCCCAAAATAAAAAATTCCCTACCCTATTCTAAATTAAAAAAGTTACAAGCTCTTTTACCTTACCAGCCCTGAACAGGGCCCTTTGCGGGGCATGCCCCAAGAATTTCAGCTCTTTTGCCTGTAAAAAAAAACATACTATACCCCCCCCCCAACATTACAACCCACCACCCACATACCCCTAATCTAACCCAAACCCCCCTTAAATAAACCTAACACTAATCCCCTGAAGATCTTCCTACCTTGTCTTCACCATCCAGGTATCACCGATCCGTCCTGGCTCCAAGATCTTCATCCAACCCCAAGCGGGGGTTGGCGATCCATAATCCGGTGCTCCAAAGTCTTCCTCCTATCCGGCAAGAAGAGGACATCCGGACCGGCAAACATCTTCTCCAAGCGGCATCTTCGATCTTCTTCCATCCGGAGCGAAGCGGCAGGATCCTGAAGACCTCCAGCGCGGAACATCCATCCGGGACCGACGACTGAACGACGAATGACTGTTCCTTTAAGGGACGTCATCCAAGATGGCGTCCCTCGAATTCCGATTGGCTGATAGGATTCTATCAGCCAATCGGAATTAAGGTAGGAATTTTCTGATTGGCTGATGGAATCAGCCAATCAGAATCTAGTTCAATCCGATTGGCCGATCCAATCAGCCAATCAGATTGAGCTCGCATTCTATTGGCTGTTTCCGATCAGCCAATAGAATGCGGAGCTCAATCTGATTGGCTGATTGGATCGGCCAAATCGGATTGAACTAGATTCTGATTGGCTGATTCCATCAGCCAATCAGAAAATTCCTACCTTAATTCCGATTGGCTGATAGAATCCTATCAGCCAATCGGAATTCGAGGGACGCCATCTTGGATGACGTCCCTTAAAGGAACAGTCATTCGTCGTTCAGTCGTCGGTCCGGATGGATGTTCCGCGCTGGAGGTCTTCAGGATCCTGCCGCTTCGCTCCGGATGGAAGAAGATCGAAGATGCCGCTTGGAGAAGATGTTTGCCGGTCCGGATGTCCTCTTCTTGCCGGATAGGAGGAAGACTTTGGAGCACCGGATTATGGATCGCCAACCCCCCGCTTGGGTTGGATGAAGATCTTGGAGCCAGGACGGATCGGTGATACCTGGATGGTGAAGACAAGGTAGGAAGATCTTCAGGGGATTAGTGTTAGGTTTATTTAAGGGGGGTTTGGGTTAGATTAGGGGTATGTGGGTGGTGGGTTGTAATGTTGGGGGGGGGGGGGGTTATGGTATGTTTTTTTTTTACAGGCAAAAGAGCTGAAATTCTTGGGGCATGCCCCGCAAAGGGCCCTGTTCAGGGCTGGTAAGGCAAAAGAGCTTGTAACTTTTTTAATTTAGAATAGGGTAGGGAATTTTTTTATTTTGGGGGGCTTTGTTATTTTATTAGGGGGCTTAGAGTAGGTGTAATTAGTTTAAAATTGTTGTAATATTTTTCTTATGTTTGTAAATATTTTTTTATTTTTTGTAACTTAGTTCTTTTTTATTTTTTGTACTTTAGATAGTTTATTTAATTGTATTTATTTGTAGCAATTGTGTTTAATTAATTTATTGATAGTGTAGTGTTAGGTTAATTGTAGGTAATTGTAGGTAGTTTATTTAATTATTTTATTGATAGGGTAGTGTTAGGTTTAATTATATCTTAGGTTAGGATTTATTTTACAGGTAAATTTGTTATTATTTTAACTAGGTAACTATTAAATAGTTCTTAACTATTTAATAGCTATTGTACCTGGTTAAAATAATTACAAAGTTGCCTGTAAAATAAATATTAATCCTAAAATAGCTATAATATAATTATAATTTATATTGTAGCTATATTAGGATTTATTTTACAGGTAAGTATTTAGCTTTAAATAGGAATCATTTATTTAATAAGAGTTAATTTATTTCGTTAGATGTAAATTATATTTAACTTAGGGGGGTGTTAGTGTTAGGGTTAGACTTAGCTTTAGGGGTTAATCATTTATTAGAATAGCGGTGAGCTCCGATCGGAAGATTAGGGGTTAATAATTGAAGGTAGGTGTCGGCGATGTTAGGGAGGGCAGATTAGGGGTTAATACTATTTATGATAGGGTTAGTGAGGCGGATTAGGGGTTAATAACTTTATTATAGTAGCGCTCAGGTCCGCTCGGCAGATTAGGGGTTAATAAGTGTAGGCAGGTGTCGGCGACGTTGTGGGGGGCAGATTAGGGGTTAATAAATGTAATATAGGGGGTCGGCGGTGTTAGGGGTAGCAGATTAGGGGTACATAGGGATAACGTAGGTGGCGGCGCTTTGCGGTCGGAAGATTAGGGGTTAATTATTTTAAGTAGCTGGCGGCGATGTTGTGGGGGGCAGGTTAGGGGTTAATAAATATAATACAGGGGTCGGCGGGGTTAGGGGGCAGCAGATTAGGGGTACATAAATATAACGTAGGTGGCGGTCGGGCAGATTAGGGGTTAAAAATTTTAATCGAGTGTCGGCGATGTGGGGGGGCCTCGGTTTAGGGGTACATAGGTAGTTTATGGGTGTTAGTGTACTTTAGGGTACAGTAGTTAAGAGCTTTATGAACCGGCGTTAGCCAGAAAGCTCTTAACTCCTGCTAATTTCAGGCGGCTGGAATTTTGTCGTTAGAGCTCTAACGCTCACTTCAGAAACGACTCTAAATACCGGCGTTAGAAAGATCCCATTGAAAAGATAGTCTACGCAAATGGCGTAGGGGGATCTGCGGTATGGAAAAGTCGCGGCTGAAAAGTGAGCGTTAGACCCTTTAATCACTGACTCCAAATACCAGCGGGCGGCCAAAACCAGCGTTAGGAGCCTCTAACGCTGGTTTTGACGGCTACCGCCGAACTCCAAATCTAGGCCCTAGAGTTTTAGAGATTATAGTGATAAGATAGAAACCTCTTGTTGAACCAATCTATTGTTTGTTGTATAAGTCTTTTTCTTTTATTTTAGAATATTTTATTTACTTTCATACTTTTACAGTGTGTGTGATAACCAGTGACCAGACGCAGTTTAAAACACATTAATAACCCTCTTTCTCTTCCACCCCCTTCCTCAACTATAGCTATACCAGCACGTAGAAGTTTGCCACACCCACTAGGTTTCGAGTAATGAAGCTAACTTTGACTTTCGCAAGCTTATACCTCATACTGATCAGCATACCTAAACACAATGAAGCGCACCATATCACATTCACCACCGCAAATGTGAAGGGTCTCAATAACCCACAAAAAAGGAATGTTATTTTGTCGGATCTACACAAACAAAAGAGTGCAATAATTCTCTTACAGGAAACGCACTTTAAAAAGGGCAAAGAGCCTAAACAGTTACATCACAAATATCCTACAACATACTTTTCCTCAGGTCCCACCAAAAAAATGGAGTGTGTGTGCTCATAAGACATGGCATCCCCTTTCAGTTACTACATACAGAGAAGACACCGAAGGTAGACTGCTCATACTAAATGGCCTATTATATGGAAGGTCTATAACTATTGTAAACACATACCTCCCTAACCAGGCACAGAAATCTTTTATGCGCAAATTATCGAAGAAAATAATTGACTACAGAAAAGGCATGCTTCTCATGGGGGGGGGGGATCTGAATTTGCCACTTGACCCCAAAATAGATACATATGGAGGATCCTCCTCTATACCCAAAAGAAACATTAAAAGCATTAATGTTCAGCTTTGTGCTGATAGGGCAAACTACACTTTATATTCACACCCGCACAATACGTACTCACGTATCGACTATATATTGACAAATGCACTATGCCTAACCCTAATAAAAAAAATATATATATACATCCTATCACCTGGTCGGACCATGCCCCGATCTCTTGTTTGATTAACTGGCCTGATAAACCAATATCCCCATTCCAGTGGAAATTGGATGATTCCCTTGTGGAATATCCGGTTGTTGGAGCAGAGATAGAGAAAGCACTGACAGAGTACTTCCAGATTAATGATAGCAGCGAAACAAAATATAATAACATTTGGGAAGCACATAAGTGTGTAATAAGGGGGGAATACATAAAACACAAGGCCAACATTAACAAACAGAGCAGATTACATTATGAATCCCTACTTAAAGAAATACAAACACTAGAACAAACCCACAAAAGCACACCTAAAAACAGCTCGGTATTAAAGAAACTCTTGGAAGCTAGAACAGAATTAATTAAATACCTTCAACACAATCAACAGAAAAAAGCATCTCCTTCGCCAACATTATTACAAGCAAGGAAACAAATCAGGCAGACTCTTAGTCAGGGCAATTAGACGCAAACAGCTCAAACAACACATCCACTCGGTTAAGAACAAAGCAGGACAGACCAAAAATCATAGTATCTCCATAGCAAAAATATTCAAATCATATTACACCTCCTTGTACAACCTGGCAGGTGACACTTTCACACAGCACGCAAATAATTCCAAATTAAGAAACATTGCACAATACTTAGATACTGTAAATATGCCCAAAATATCTAATGAACAATCTCTTACGCTAGACTCCCCCATAGGCAGAAAGGAGATCATACAGGCAATAAATGACATGCCAGCAGGGAAGAGCCCAGGCCCCGATGGATATGGAACCAAATATTACAAGAAATATATTCATATACTTGCCCCTAAACTACAATTAATACAATTCTCTAGAGGGCACTGGAATATTCAACAAGGACAATACTAGAAGCACATACTGCGGGTACTGCCAAAGCCCGATAAGCCTTCGGATATACCCCAAAACTTCTGTCCTATTTCATTATTGAACACCGACGTGAAGATATTTGCAAAAATATTAGATGAAAGGCTGGGTCCATTGCTCAGTAAGGTGATCTCTCCAGATCAGGTGGGGTTCATCCCTGGTAGGGAGGCTAGGGACAACACCCCTCAAAGTGTTACAACTATCGGCATATGCACAAAACAATAATATAATAATTGGTCTCGACCGACGCAGAGAAAGCTTTCAACAGGGGGGACTGGGATTTTCTCAGGGCTACCCTGTCGAGGCTAAATATTGGGCATGCTTTTATAGACAAAATTTTCTCATTATACTTAGAGCCCACCGCCAGAATCAAGGTTAATTCAATATTGTCTGAACCTTTCGAGATAAAAAATGGCACCATCAAGGATACCCTTTTATCGCCCATTCTCTTCTATCTCAAAAAATAAGATCTAATTTGCATATTAGAGGTATCCAAATAAATTAGTCAGAGTACAAGTTGGCAATGTATGCCGACGATATATTACTTACCTTGACAGATATAGAAAACTCTCTACACCCTCTACTTGACACCATTACAGAATATGGAAGCCACTCGAATTTCCTACTGAATCTGACTAAATCAGAAATACTAAATTTAAATACTCCGACCCAAGTTATAGAATCTCTAAAAACAACATGCCTTTTAAAAATCCAAACCACATACATAAAATACTTGGGTATACAGCTAGCTAGGGATACCAAAACCCTATTCACAGAGAACTACAAGACTCTACAATCTAATATAACCAGGGATTTATCAAGCTGGAAAAGCAAGCCAATCTCATGGATTGGTAGTATCCATGTGATTAAAATGAATGTGTTACCCGGGTACTCTACATATTACAAACGCTACCAATACCTCTCCCGAAAGACTTCTTATTACAACTACAAAGATATATGGAACAGTATATATGGGGATAAAGCCAAATGTGTCCAGGCAAATCCTATATAGATCAAAAGACGGGATGGATGGGTGTTCCGGACTTGATGAGATATAGACTAACCACTATCATACAAAGACAAGTAGACTGGAGTCATAACTCGGCAGACAAACAAAAGGGTACAATTGGACAAAGAAATATTTAAAATAAACAACATGAGTTGGTTGGGTTGGATGCAGCCCTTACCATAGACCTCTAAGAATACAGCACTACCCTATGATTGCTGAATTCCTTACCCAATGGAATAAGACAATAGCTACAAGCCACACACGTTTCATCCAGGCCATCCCCACTCACACCATTACGAAAACAACCCTGCAACTTCTTTCATTCCAGCCCTGAAGTATGCTCCAAAACTTTCTACACATACTTGGAGGAATGTTACTGACCAGGGAGGATTAGCCTCGAGACAGACAATTCAAGAAAACGATGCGGGAATAACCTACTCATGGATCACATATATGCAACTGTCACATTATTTATGAACACATAAACAATCCCTAACACTCACCAGACTGCTGACAAGATTTGAAGCTTTTTGCTCTGCACCCAACTCTCCTAGACACACAATCTCGGCTCTGTACGGGATCTTAATGGACCCGGACTCCCTCCCTTCTTATAGCCATAAGTGGCAGAGAGATATGGGAATTGAAATAACCACAAAAGAATGGAACAAAATCTTTGCTCACCATAAAAAAGCCTTGATTTCATCTAGAATTCAGGAAATGAATTACAAATTCCTGTCTAGATAGTACCTGACCCCCATGAGATTACAAAAAATGTATAGGTGCATTAGTAACAGATACTGGCGCACATGCAGTGATTCGGCAGACTTATTACACATATGGTGGACCTGCCCCAGACTAGGTTCATTCTGGGAAGACATTAGCGTCCCGAATACCAGTTTCCCAAGTATTCTGCTTTTTCACAAACTACCGAATCTAAAAGACGAAACTAAATCTGCACTACTATACATTATGATAAACATATACACTGGATATAGAGGAGAGAGACAGAACTGCACCAAAATAAGATGCAGTTCAAAGACCAGGATATAAAGCAAAACACACCATATTAATAAATTAAGTATTCAAGTAAGTCAAAAGAATGTGCAATTTATTAAATAACACATTTCTAAATAATCAAACAATAAATAATTGCTTTAGTAAATTTCAATTAAGAAATACAGCAGCAAAAAACACGTACCAAAACCCCCACATATACACACAATGGACAAACAGACAATTCACATGGGCCCCACTTGCAACACAGAACTAAACCTAAGCCGGCAAATAAAAGTTCATAGCAGGAAACTATCTCATGTAGATGGAAAATGACATGACATGACATGACAGCAAACCAAGTGCAGTGACTATATGATGATGCTGATGGCAAGGAATAATCAAATATGAACTGTTCATGAATATGGATGATGAATGAAAGGATGGATTGGATGAATTAAATGGATAATGATGAAGATGACCATACATCCAGTGACTTAGGTGAAGTTGCAGGTGTAGAATACAAAAACAAAACAGCAGCCAGTATATCAAATAACAAATGGTGTGGAGAAGTGTGGCGGACGTGTTACAAGTAAAAGTTCAAGTGAAAGTTCCTGTTGGGGGCGAGTATATAGCGAGGAAGGTAAGGCTCATGAAAGGCACAACACAATACTCAAAGCCCCTGATGCTGATCACTCATGCGATCCTCCAGATTATACTCACGACCACCTCACACAAACGACCACCAACTCTCTGACCGGCAGAGACCACAAGTCACTCGTACTAGGCTATGCTGTTCTGCATCCACATGATAGGGGTTTACCCCTATCATGTGGATGCAGAACAGCATAGCCCAGTACGAGTGACTTGTGGTCTCTGCCGGTCAGAGAGTTGGTGGTAGGGGTTACCCCTATCATGTGGATGCAGAACAGCATAGCCCAGTACGAGTGACTTGTGGTCTCTGCCGGTCAGAGAGTTGGTGGTAGGGGTTACCCCTATCATGTGGATGCAGAACAGCATAGCCCAGTACGAGGGACTTGTGGTCTCTGCCGGTCAGAGAGTTGGTGGTCGTTTGTGTGACGCGGTCATGAGTATAATCTGGAGGATCGCATGAGTTATCAGCAACAGGGGCTTTGAGTATTGTGTTGTGCCTTTCATGAGCCTTACCTTCTCGCTATATACTCGCCCCCAACAGGAACTTTCACTTGAACTTTTACTTGTAACACGTCCGCCACACTTCTCCACACATTTGTTATTTGATATACTGGCTGCTGTTTTGTTTTTGTATTCTACACCTGCAACTTCACCTAAGTCACTGGATGTATGGTCATCTTCATCATTAACCATTTAATTCATCCAATCCATCCTTTCATTCATCATCCATATTCATGAACAGTTCATATTGATTATTCCTAGCAATTATTTATTGTTTGATTATTTAGAAATTTGTTATTTAATAAATTGCACATTCTTTTGACTTACTTGAATACTTAATTTATTATTATAGTGTGTTTTGCTTTAAATCCTGGTCTTTGAACTGCATCTTATTTTGGTGCAGTTCTGTTTTTCTCCTCTATATCCAGTGTATAATTCTATTTACCAGGTAGCCAGCACTTTGTATTATTTAAATAATTTTGGTACTATCTCTTCATCTGTTTGTTTGGTTTATTATGATAAACAGTGCTAAAATATTGATACCACAAAGATGGAAATCACAAGAGATTCCCACACTAGCCATATGGAAGACGCAGGTTGAAGGACTACTAGCCTTAGAGAAGTACCATTTCTATAAGACTGGTAGGATTGATATTTACGAGCTGATGCTTATGAGGTGGAACGCTACTAAAAATGGGTAGTACTGTAAAGTAGCGCAAGAACACTGAGCTTGGAAAAGATTAGATCTACTAGAACCACCAACTTCAAACCCCTTCACCACCCTCCCCTTTATTTTCTGCACCCCAAACTACACACACTCCCCCTCCTTCAATAACAACACTCATTACTACCATGCAATAGCAACAAGTAAGTCAAGGTTTAAGGTCATATGGTCACTGGTTTATGTCATATCATATTGCATACTCTTCATAGAACTTCCTTTTTGTATACCTTTATCTAACTAATCATCCAATGTTTACTGTTCTCAACGTTACAATGTTTGAAGTCATAATGCGTCTACCAATATAATACTACTTCTTGGACTCTGTAGATAACTGTAGTATTGGTTTCCATACATGAACTATGGACTTTCAAAGATTCTACTATATGACGCATGGACTTTTTTCTTTTTGTTAAATGTGATAACATTGACAGAATGTTCTGTCACTCTGTATCTTCATATCAATAACTTTCAATAAAATATTTTGAGAAAAAAAAACAACAAAAAAAGTGTGTGTGAGCATTTGTGTGTAAGCAAGAGTGTGAGTTTGTTCTTGTGTGTCAGAAAAAATGTGAGTTTGTGTGCATGTGTGAGTAACCTCGTGCTTTGTGGGTGTAGTAAGAAACATATATGCAGAACTGCGTTGAGGGTTAAGATTATGATTTTTTTTAAAAAGGAACTATTATATTTACTTGTGTGCCTAAGACTCACAGGTCCTGACTGACTGAGTAGAGTAAAAGGATAACAAGGGACTACAGGGGCTTTGTACATGATCTAAAATGTAATTTGGGCATAAATTAGGTATGAAGAACATTCAGGGGTTATGCCTCTGATCTGAACTCAAATTTTGGTATACAGGTGGCTTTATGGGTCCACAGAGAATATGTATCTGACCTCAGGTCTCATTGGGCAGGAAGCTGGCAAAAAGTGGTAGGTTTCAAGATTCAAACAATGAATATTAGGTATTATCTGGGCATATGCAGCAATAAAGGGGGCTACTGAGACCATACATCTGTTCAGATATCTAATTAAGCTGTGGGGCCATATATCTGACCTGATCTCTCATTAGAGCATACAGTTGAGATATTGGGGCCTATCTATCAAGCTCCAAAAGGAGCTTGACGGCCCGTGTTTCTGGCGAGTCTTCAGACTCTCCAGAAACACCAGTTATGAAGCAGCGGTCTAAAGACCGCTGCTTCATAACCCTGTCTGCCTGCTCTAGTTGATTGACACCCCCCTGCTGGCAGCCCATTGGCCGCGATTCTGCAGGGGGCGGCATTCAGCACAAGAGCTGCTGGTGCAATGCTGAATAAGGAGAGCATATTGCTCTCCGTATTCAGCGAGGTCTGGCGGACCTGATCCGCACTGTTGGATCAGGTCCGCCAGACTTTGATAAATATGGGCCAATGTCTCCTTTAAATGTATATTTTGCACAAATGGGGCTATAGGGGCATTAAAAGGGATGAAATAGCATGTATGTGATATAAAACTATTACTGTCATATATAGCTGGCAAAACATTGCTACTATTTTGGTATTTCATGTATGTATCTTAGTGTGTTTAATTAAAAGCATCTATTATGTGGTCGTGGTTACGGACCCAGGGAGGTAAAGACCTTGCTGTGGCCCTGGGAATATCACCATTTAGATAAACGCTTTAAAGGGACAGTTTAGTACAAAATAAACTTGCACTATTCAGATAGAGAATGTAATCTTAAACAACTTTCCAATTTACTTTTATCACCAATTTTGCTTTGTTCTCTTGGTATTCTTAGTTGAAAGCTAAACCTAGGAGGATCATATGCTAATTTCTTAGACCTTGAAGACTGCCTCTTATATGAATGCATTTTGACATTTTTTCACCACTAGCGGGTGTTAGTTCATGTGTGTCATATAGATAATACTGTGCTCATGCACGTGGAGTTACCTAGGAGTCAGCACTGATTGGCTAAAATGCAAGTCTGTCAAAAGAACTGAAATAAGGGGGCAGTTTGCAGAGGTTTAGATACAAAATAATCACAGAGGTAAAAAGTGTATTAATATAACAGTGTTGGTTATGCAAATTCAGGGAAAGGGTAATAAAAGGATTATCTCTCTTATAAAACAATACAAATTCTGGTGTAGACTGTCCCTTTAACTCTTCAATTTTTCTTTTAGTTTAGCTGCATGCTTGCAAGGGAGTTCCAGATTTTCTATATTTTTTCTTTTATATATATATATATATATATATATATATATATATATATATATATATGTGTGTGTGTGTGTGTAAATAAAATGCTCTCTCATCATATTGCAGGCCTAGTTTTCACATTCCTTTTTCTCAAGCCTTGTCTTATATCTAAGCATCAGCACTCACTTGAGTCAGGCTTTTTACACTAATGAACTACCATGATTAAAATTATGTGCAGATCATGCATACAACAAACAGCTTTGTCTGCTTCACGTGTTGTCGCTATTATTATTATACTTTGCTTCTATTGGAATGTTCCTCCCCCGTTCTTATCTCTATGAGAACAGACTAACAGAAAGCTAGATTATGAGCAGGGATAGGCAAGGTGTCCGTACACGGACACTGGTGTCCGTGACTGGCCCTTGCAGTGTCCGCCACCCATTTTGCTGTGGGGAGGGAGGAGTAAGACAGATAAATACTGGTCCTGACTCCTCCTTAACACATGCGGCGCCACGTTTCGCAGGGTTGTGGCAACTCCCACATGATGCCGCTTAGTACCAGAAAATGACTCTGAATGAGACAGAGAGAAAGGGAAGTTTCAAGAAGCAAGCTGCCACCATGTCCCTGGAGCTTTATATGCAAAGGTAAAGCACTTTATCAGCACCTGAGGTTTATTATAAGTAGTATTTAAATAGAAAGAAAAGATATAGTAAGGTTGTGAATCATAACCTTAGTATATCTTTTCTTTCTGATTAAATAATATGAAAGGTAAAATATTTGCGAATTGTGCGAATAAAATTAGTGGCTTGTCAAGAGACTGCTAGCAATATTGGTTGATAAGTTATGGACTAAATAAAGCCTGAGTGAAATACTGGATGTGTATCTTCTGTATCTGTATAATAACACCCAGCTCTGTACAAAGACACAGAAGTGACACTGGCACATGTGTATAGCCAGACAAGGGCTGGTTATAGGATCGGTGGTATCTGCATCAGTATAATACAATTCAGCAATATAAAATAATAGTTTTAATTGTAAATGTACCTTGGTGTCCTTCACTAAAGGTCTTTACTTTAGAAAATGTCCACCACAGCCTTGGCTCGTGCCTATCCCTGATTATGAGTTATTTGCGCTACAGGGAAATTAACGAACGCAACAAAAGTTGTGTTATTTAACCCCCATAGCGCAGCCATTACAACTTTTCAAACAGCCAGCTTGTGCGTGCAATATGGTTGCGTTGAGCTCCATACCACACAAAATACAATGCACTGTTTTGACGTGCTCGTGCACGCTTCCCCCATAGACATCAATGGGGAGAGTGAGTCAAAAAAAGTCTAACACCTTTGATCGCGGAATGAAAAGCTCCGTAATGCAGCCCCATTGATGTCTATGGGGAAAATAAAAGTTACGTTTAAACCTAACACCCTAACATAAACCCCATGTCTAAACACCCCTAATCTGCTGCCCCGACATCGCCGCCACCTACCTACAGTTATTAACCCCTAATCTGCCGCTCCCAATATCGCCACCACCTAAATAAAGTTATTAACCCCTAATCTGCCGCTCTTGATATCGCCGCCACTATATTAAAGATATTACCCCTATTCTGCGCACCCCAACATCGCCACCACTATATTAAAGTTATTAACCCCTATCTTGCCACTCCCAAAATCACTGCCACTAAATAAAGGTATTAACCCCTAAACCTCTGGCCTCCCACTCACTACCACTAAATAAACCTATTAACCACTAAACCGCCACCACCCCCACATTGCAACAACCTAAATTAAACTATATTAACCCCAAAACCTAACCCTAACGTAACCCTAACCGTAACCCTAAACCTAGCCCTAACACCCCCTAACTTTAACATAATTAATTTAATCATCCAATAGAATGAGAGCTGCTTAAATCCTATTGGCTGATTTGAACAGCCACTAGGATTTTAGTAGCTCTAATTCCTATTGGCTGATTCAAAATTTTCAGCCAATAGGAATGCAAGGGACGCCATTTTGAAAGAGTTCCCTTGCATTGAAGATTCAGTGTACGGTGGCAACCGTATAAAGAGGATGCTCCGCGCCGGATGTCTTCAGGATGGACCTGCTCCACGCCACCGGGATCAAGATAGAAGATGCCACCTGGATGAAGATAGAAGAGGCTGTCTGGATGAAGACTTCTCGCTGCCTGGATGAGGACTTCGGGGGTTAGAGTTTTTCTTAAGGTTTTTTGGGTGTTTTTTTTTTTAGATCAGGGTTTCAGCAGCAAAAGAGCTAAATGCCCTTTTAAGGGAAATGCCCATAGAAATGCCCTTTTCAGGGCAATGGGTAGATTAGGTTTTTTTAGAATTAGTTTTTTTATTTTAAGGGGTTGGTTGTGTGGTGGGTTTTACTGTTGTGGGAGTCTTTGTATTTTTTTAGGGAAAACAGCTGATATCTTTGGGGCAATGCCTCACAAAACGCCCTTTTAAGGGCTATTGGTAGTTTATTGTAGGCTAGGGTTTTTTATTTTGGGTGGGCTTTTATATTTTTATAGGGCTATTAGATTAGGTGTAATTCTTTTTTATTTTGGATAATTTCGTTTGTTATTTTTGTAATTTAGTCTTTTTTATTTTTTGTAAATAGATACTTAGTAATTTTAAGAATAGTGTTAGGATTTGTTTAATGTGTAGTTTCGTTTTATTTAATTGGTAGTTAGTTTAATTTTAGTTTAATAATTATATTAGTTTAATTGTTAGTTTAAACTTAGTTCTTTTAATTTGACAGGTAAGTTTTAATTTAATTTAAGATAGGGAAATTGTAATTTTAATATAAAGTTAGGGGGGCTTTAGGTTTAGGGGTTTAGTAGTTTACTTAAGTATATTTCATTGTGCGGGGCGTGCGATTTAGGGGTTAATAGGTTTATTATAGTGGCGGTGGTGTAGGGCTTAATAACTTTAGTACAGTGGGGGCGATGTGGGCGAAAAGCAGATTAGGGGTTAATAATATTTAAATCGTTTCTGCGATGCGGGAGGGCGGCAGTTTAGGAGTTAATAACTTTATTATAGTGGTGACGATGTCGGGGAACGGCGGAATAGGGGTTAATAATTATTTTTAGTGGCGGCGATGTCGGGAGCGGCAGATTAGGGGTTAAAAAGTTTAATATAGTATTTGCGATGCGGGAGGGCCTCGGTTTAGGGGTTAATAGGTAGTTTATGGGTGTTTAGTGTACTTGTAACACTTTAGTTATGAGTTTTATGTTACAGTTTTGTAGCGTAAAACTCATAACTACTGCTTTTAGATTGCGGAACGGATCTTGTCGGTATAGGCTGGAACGCAAGCTTTTTATCCTGAATGCAAAACGCATAATGGCAGCGCTATGGAAGTCCCATGAAAAAACGTCATTTTTACATGTGCGGGACTGACGTTGCGTTACATGTGCGGGTCTGACGTTGCGTTACAGGCTAAAAGGCTTGCGGTACACCTATACCGACAAGACTTGTAATGGCTGTGGTGCTGTTTTAACGCTGAAATGGCCATTTTGTCAGCGTTAAAACACGAACGCAAAACTTGTAATCTTGGTGAGAGTGAATACATGAGTAACTTTTCTTAGTCAATAATCATAAAGGTATATATATATATATATATGTTAAAGGCGTGTGTGTGTTTTATAATAAGCTAAAGTTGTAATATAAACTGCTAATATATTAACTGTTTGATTAATTATTTGTGCATGGAATCATGAACATTTTCCAATCCTTTACATGTGCACAGACAAAAAAATAGTTTCTAACAAATTATTCATCATTGTTCACCATGAAACAAAAAATATATATTTTGTTTGGTGGAGTTGTTAGGAATTTGTTTTTAATAAAAATTCTTTCACCTGCTTTTTCCTATGGAAAACATATTTAATACAGCAGAGGAATAACTGTACAGTAGCCTAAACAGTGCAATAGCACTTAATCTGAATTTTAAATGAGCAGTGGATTTTTTTCTGACAATTTTCAATTTGCTGGCAACCTGTATCATGTGACAGACAGGTTTTACTGTTGGGTGGTTGTTTGTATTTTTTTTACAGGTAAAAGAGCTGATTACTTTGGGGCAATGCCCCGCAAAAGGCCCTTTTAAGGGCTATTGGTAGTTTAGTTTAGGCTAGGGCTTTTTTTTATTTTGGGGGTGGCATTTTTTTTTATTTTGATAGGGCTCTTAGATTAGGTGTAATTAGTTTAAATATCTGTAATTTGTTTTTTATTTTCTGTAATTTAGTGTTTTTTTCTTTGTACTTTAGATAATTTAATTTAATTTATTTAATAGTATTTAATTTAGGTAATTTTTTAAATTATAGTGTAGTGTTAGGTGTTAGTGTAACTTAGGTTAGGTTTTATTTTAAAGGTCAATTTGTATTTATTTTAGCTAGGTAGTTATTAAATAGTTAATAACTATTTAATAACTATTCTACCTAGTTAAAATAAATACAAACTTGCCTGTAAAATAAAAATAAACCCTAAGCTAGCTACAATGTAACTATTAGTTATATTGTAGCTAGCTTAGGGTTTATTTTATAGGTAAGTGTTTAGTTTTAAATAGGAATAATTTAGTTAATGATAGTAATATTTATTTAGATTTATTTTAATTACAGGTATATTTAAGTTGGGGGGGTTAGGGTTAGACTTAAGTTTAGGAGTTAATACATTTAATATTAGTGGCAGCGACGTTGGGGGCAGCAGATTAGAGGTTAATAAATGTAGGTAGGTGGCGGCGATGTTAGGGACAGCAGATTAGGGGTTAATAATATTTAAATAATGTTTGCAAGATGGGACTGTGGCGGTTTTGGGATTAATATGTTTATTATAGTGGTGGCGATGTTGGGGGCGGCAGATTACGGGTTAATAAGTCTAAGATTAGGGGTGTTTAGACTCGGGGTTCATGTTAGGGTGCTAGTTATAAACATACATTTTATTTCCCCATAGGAATCAATGGAGCTGCGTTACTGAGCTAAACGCTGCTTTTTTGCAGGTGTTAGACTTTTTCTCAGCCGGCTCTCCCCGTTGATTCCTATGGGGAAATTGTGCACAAGCACTTTACACCAGCTCACCACTGACTTAAGCAAGCGTGATATTGGAGTGAGATTTGGAGCAAAATTTTGCTCTACGCTCACTTTTTGTCTTTTAACGCTGAGTTTCTGATTACTCGTAATACCAGCACTGCATGAAAGTGAGCGGTGAGGGTAATGTGCAAGTTAATACCTCACCCCTGTTACCGCAAAACTCGTAATCTAGTCGTAAATAAATACTAGATATAATGATCCATTCAAAGAAAAGATTAGTCTGAGAATAACATGTAGATGTATTTTTTACAGTTTCATTATCTTTGTAAATATTGACAAAAAGTGTCAAGTTTTAGTGTCTGTAAAACAATGAAAGCTGCCATGTTATAACTTAGGTTACCTTCTCTGCTGTGGCCAATTAGGGACAGTTATAAATAGGTCACTAGAGTGTGCAGCCAATGGCTATGTGGAATATAACAGTGTTCTGCTTTTCCATTTCTAACAGGAACTGAAAAGCTCACAATTTCAGAATGGAATTACAGGAAAAGGGGACAAAATAAATAATGAAAGTATGTTGCAGAGTTTTTTTAGATACTGTATATATGATTTATCATTTTATATTACCATCTCAAAGTGTTTAATGTCCCTTTAATGTTAGCTTTGTTGCAAAAATGAATGCATATTGGTATTAAACACACAAAATAAATCTCGCATGTGTGCTACAAGCATTGCAGCTCATTTGCAGAACACTGCCAGTGAACCAGCAGCAGTCATACATAGCCGGCAATCCTTGGTCATGTCCTTCTTAGGAGCTGTTATTCTGAAGGCTCCAAATTGGGGTTTTACTTTATTTATGCAGGATATTAAACATAAATAGTAAGCTGCATTCAGTAATACAATAATACAATTCTCTAATTATTTTTTACTTTAGAGCATCTCCTTCTTTATTAGAATGCCACTTTAATAAGAAATCCATAGCCTTGGACAATCAATGCTGTTTTGGGATAATCAAAAAGGAAGAAATGTGATTTGTATAGCTATTAAATAACTCAGGAATGTTATCCTGTACTATGCTGACAGCTGTGTAAAACATTGTTTTATGAGCATTCTAGGGAGCCATGGTAACAGAATTTTGGAATTTTAGAGTGAACACATGGCATAAGCTTATTTGCATGCCTTGCCTATTGTTTGTAAAAACTGCACTTTAGAGGGAGGTGGGAGGTTGAGCTGGAAACAGGTTTTGTCATATAATTTTACACATGGAAGCCTATAGCATCATTCCATGACACCTGTGATACTAAATTATAAATAGTCTTTTTCACAAAGCAAGGTGGAAGATATTAATAAATACATTTGCTTGCAAGATGCAGTGAAGAAGAATAATAATAAAAAAAATAGAAAATTGTCGTTTTGGCTATTACAAAATTAACTTTATAGGGAAAAAAATGATCCAAGGTGCTAAACAACAAAAGTGATTAAGAAATATATATACAGCCCTATTTGAAATCATACATAGGCCGCGATCGGGCAGCGCTTACTCCCAGCGCCGGCACATATGCAGGAGGGGTGATGACGTGGCGATGTAGGTATGCCACCAGTTAGGGAGCTCTGACAAAACGTTCCCATCACAACGTCCCACGTCACCACGCATTGACCGAGGTAGTAGGCATGCGCAAAGGGATCTGCATAGTACAGAGACGCTTCTAATTCAGCATACAATATTTCTAATACCTTTTTAAGTATTAGAAATATTGCATGCAAATAGAAACGTCTCTCACATATGAATTATATATGTGTAATTCATTATCGTGCAGTAGATCCCTTTGTGCATGAAAAAGTTTATTATTAGCTCCCTTACTTGTAAAAGTATTATTAAATTTACAACACTTATAAATATATATAAATAAGTGTTGTAAATTTAATAGTACTTTCAAAAATCGTGATAATAAATAATGTATATATTAACTTTTATATTATTGTAAACATGGCAGCCTACACGAGCAACACGTGTGTATATAAATATACTGTATGTATATATACTAGGTATGGGTGAATGTGTAAATTTCCAAATTCGAATGTTAGAACGAATGTTATTACCGAAATTCGAATTATAAATCCGAATGTTGATAAGAGCGAATATTCTTAAAAATTCTATAATCGAATGCTATTTACAGTTTTCGGAATGTCACTTTTCGGAATTTGAATGTTTATATTCCGAAATTTCAAATTTAAACATTCTATTTATTTAACAAATACTATTCAGAAGTTCAGTAGTTCATGTGGTAGGGAATTTAGTAAATTGATACATGATAGATACAAATATATAATTTTGAATGTTTCTATATAGAATATTGCATAATTTGAATATTACATGTAAAGAAAGCATTAAAAATACTATTACAAACATATAAATTCGAATTTTTCAAATTCATGCTTACCTGAAATGATAGTTAAAGGGACAGTCTACACCAGAATTTGTATTGCATAAAAAGATAGATAATTCCTTTATTACCCAGTTCTCAGTTTTGCATAACCAACACGGTTATATTAATACCCTTTCTTTCATGTAATTAGCAAGAGTCCATGAGCTAGTGACGTATGGGATATACATTCCTACCAGGAGGGGCAAAGTTTCCCAAACCTCAAAATGCCTACAAATACACCCCTCACCACACCCACAAATCAGTTTTACAAACTTTGCCTCCTATGGAGGTGGTGAAGTAAGTTTGTGCTAGATTCTACGTTGATATGCGCTCCGCAGCAGGTTGGAGCCCGGTTTTCCTCTCAGCGTGCAGTGAATGTCAGAGGGATGTGAAGAGAGTATTGCCTATTTGAATTCAATTATCTCCTTCTACGGGGTCTATTTCATAGGTTCTCTGTTATCGGTCGTAGAGATTCATCTCTTACCTCCCTTTTCAGATCGACGATATACTCTTATATACCATCTACCTCTACTGATTCTCGTTTCAGTACTGGTTTGGCTTTCTACTACTTGTAGATGAGTGTCCTGGGGTAAGTAAGTCTTATTTTCTGTGACACTCTAAGCTATGGTTGGGCACTTTTTTATAAAGTTCTAAATATATGTATTCAAACATTTATTTGCCTTGACTCAGGATGTTCAACATTCCTTATTTCAGACAGTCAGTTTCATATTTGGGATAATGCATTTGAATCAATCATTTTTTTTCTTACCTTAAAATTTGACTTTTTCCCTGTGGGCTGTTAGGCTCGCGGGGGCCTGAAAATGCTTCATTTTATTGCGTCATTCTTGGCGCGGACTTTTTTGGAGCAAATTTTTTTTTCTGTTTCCGGCGTCATACGTGTCGCCGGAAGTTGCGTCATTTTTGACGTTCTTTTGCGCCAAAAGTGTCGGTGTTCCGGATGTGGCATCATTTTTGGCGCCAAAAGCATTTAGGCGCCAAATAATGTGGGCGTCTTATTGGGCGCTAAAAAAATATGGGCGTCTCTTTTGTCTCCACATTATTTAAGTCTCATTATTTATTGCTTCTGGTTGCTAGAAGCTTGTTCACTGGCATTTTTTCCCATTCCTGAAACTGTCATTTAAGGAATTTGATCAATTTTGCTTTATATGTTGTTTTTTCTTTTACATATTGCAAGATGTCCCACGTTGCAGTCAGAAGATACTTCTGGAAAATCGCTGCCTGGTGCTGGAGCTACCAAAGCTAAGTGTATCTGCTGTAAACTTTTGGTAGCTGTTCCCCCAGCTGTTGTTTGTATTGCATGTCATGACAAACTTATTAATGCAGATAATATTTCCTTTAGTAAAGTTCCATTACCTGTTGCTGTTCCGTCAACATCTAATACTCAGAGGCCTAGATTTGGAGTTCGGCGGTAAAAGGGCTGTTAACGCTCCACGGGCTTTTTTCTGGCCGCACCATAAATTTAACTCTGGTATCGAGAGTTCAAACAAATGCTGCGTTAGGCTCTAAAAAAGGAGCGTAGAGCATTTTTACCGCAAATGCAACTCTCGATACCAGAGTTGCTTACGGACGCGGCCGGCATCAAAAACGTGCTCGTGCACGATTCCCCCATAGGAAACAATGGGGCTGTTTGAGCTGAAAAAAAAACCTAACACCTGCAAAAAAGCAGCGTTTCAGCTCCTAACGCAGCCCCATTGTTTCCTATGGGGAAACACTTCCTACGTCTACACCTAACACCTCTAACATGTACCCCGAGTCTAAACAACCCCTAGCCTTACACTTATTAACCCCTAATCTGCCGCCCCCCGCTATCGCTGACCCCTGCATTACACTTTTAAACCCTAATCTGCCGCTCCGTAAACCGCCGCAACCTACGTTATCCCTATGTACCCCTAATCTGCTGCCCTAACATCGCCGACCCCTATATTATATTTATTAACCCCTAATCTGCCCCCCACAAACGTCGCCGACACCTGCCTACACTTATTAACCCCTAATCTGCCGAGCGGACCTGAGCGCTACTATAATAAAGTTATTAGCCCCTAATCCGCCTCACTAACCCTATCATAAATAGTATTAACCCCTAATCTGCCCTCCCTAACATCGCCGACACCTAACTTCAATTATTAACCCCTAATCTTCCGATCGGAGCTCACCGCTATTCTAATAAATGTATTAACCCCTAAAGCTAAGTCTAACCCTAACACTAACACCCCCCCTAACTTAAATATAATTTTAATCTAACGAAATAAATTAACTCTTATTAAATAAATTAATCCTATTTAAAGCTAAATACTTACCTGTAAAATAAACCCTAATATAGCTACAATATAAATTATAATTATATTATAGCTATTTTAGGATTAATATTTATTTTACAGGCAACTTGGTATTTATTTTAACTAGGTACAATAGCTATTAAATAGTTAAGAACTATTTAATAGTTACCTAGTTAAAATAATAACAAATTTACCTGTAAAATAAATCCTAACCTAAGATATAATTAAACCTAACACTACCCTATCAATAAAATAATTAAATAAACTACCTACAATTACCTACAATTAACCTAACACTACACTATCAATAAATTAAATAAACTACCTACAATTACCTACAAATAAATACAATTAAATAAACTAGCTAAAGTACAAAAAATAAAAAAGAACTAAGTTACAGAAAATAAAAAAATATTTACAAACATAAGAAAAATATTACAACAATTTTAAACTAATTACACCTACTCTAAGCCCCCTAATAAAATAACAAAGCCCCCCAAAATAATAAATTCCCTACCCTATACTAAATTAAAAAAGTTACAAGCTCTTTTACCTTACCAGCCCTGAACAGGGCCCTTTGCGGGGCATGCCCCAAGAAGTTCAGCTCTTTTGCCTGTAAAAAAAACATACAATACCCCCCCCCAACATTACAACCCACCACCCACATACCCCTAATCTAACCCAAAACCCCCCTTAAATAAACCTAACACTAATCCCCTGAAGATCTTCCTACCTTGTCTTCACCATCCAGGTATCACCGATCGGTCCTGGCTCCGATATCTTCATCCAACCCAAGCGGGGGCTAGACATCCACTGAAGAAGTCCAGAAGAGGGTCCAAAGTCTTCCTCCTATCCGGCAAGAAGAGGACATCCGGACCGGCAAACATCTTCTCCAAGCGGCATCTTCGATCTTCTTCCATCCGGAGCGAAGCGGCAGGGATCCTGAAGACCCCCAGCGCGGAACATCCATCCGGACCTACGACTGAACGACGAATGACGGTTCCTTTAAATGACGTCATCCAAGATGGCGTCCCTCGAATTCCGATTGGCTGATAGGATTCTATCAGCCAATCGGAATTAAGGTAGGAATTTTCTGATTGGCTGATGGAATCAGCCAATCAGAATCTAGTTCAATCCGATTGGCTGATCCAATCAGCCAATCAGATTGAGCTCGCATTCTATTGGCTGTTCCGATCAGCCAATAGAATGCGAGCTCAATCTGATTGGCTGATTGGATCAGCCAATCGGATTGAACTTGATTCTGATTGGCTGATTCATCAGCCAATCAGAAAATTCCTACCTTAATTCCGATTGGCTGATAGAATCCTATCAGCCAATCGGAATTCGAGGGACGCCATCTTGGATGACGTCATTTAAAGGAAGGTCATTCGTCGTTCAGTCGTCGGTCCGGATGGATGTTCCGCGCTGGGGGTCTTCAGGATCCTGCCGCTTCGCTCCGGATGGAAGAAGATCGAAGATGCCGCTTGGAGAAGATGTTTGCCGGTCCGGATGTCCTCTTCTTGCCGGATAGGAGGAAGACTTTGGACCCTCTTCTGGACTTCTTCAGTGGATGTCTAGCCCCCGCTTGGGTTGGATGAAGATATCGGAGCCAGGACCGATCGGTGATACCTGGATGGTGAAGACAAGGTAGGAAGATCTTCAGGGGATTAGTGTTAGGTTTATTTAAGGGGGGTTTGGGTTAGATTAGGGGTATGTGGGTGGTGGGTTGTAATGTTGGGGGGGGGGGGTATTGTATGTTTTTTTTTTACAGGCAAAAGAGCTGAACTTCTTGGGGCATGCCCCGCAAAGGGCCCTGTTCAGGGGCTGGTAAGGTAAAAGAGCTTGTAACTTTTTTAATTTAGAATAGGGTAGGGAATTTATTATTTTGGGGGCTTTGTTATTTTATTAGGGGGCTTTAGAGTAGGTGTAATTAGTTTAAAATTGTTGTAATATTTTTCTTATGTTTGTAAATATATTTTATTTTCTGTAACTTAGTTCTTTTTTATTTTTTGTACTTTAGCTAGTTTATTTAATTGTATTTATTTGTAGCAATTGTGTTTATTTAATTTATTGATAGTGTAGTGTTAGGTTAATTGTAGGTAATTGTAGGTAGTTTATTTAATTATTTTATTGATAGGGTAGTGTTAGGTTTAATTATATCTTAGGTTAGGATTTATTTTACAGGTAAATTTGTTATTATTTTAACTAGGTAACTATTAAATAGTTCTTAACTATTTAATAGCTATTGTACCTAGTTAAAATAAATACCAAGTTGCCTGTAAAATAAATATTAATCCTAAAATAGCTATAATATAATTATAATTTATATTGTAGCTATATTAGGGTTTATTTTACAGGTAAGTATTTAGCTTTAAATAGGATTAATTTATTTAATAAGAGTTAATTAATTTCGTTAGATGTAAATTATATTTAAGTTAGGGGGGTGTTAGTGTTAGGGTTAGACTTAGCTTTAGGGGTTAATACATTTATTAGAATAGCGGTGAGCTCCGATCGGAAGATTAGGGGGTTAATAATTGAAGTTAGGTGTCGGTGATGTTAGGGAGGGCAGATTAGGGGGTTAATAATATTTATGATAGGGTTAGTGAGGCGGATTAGGGGCTAATAACTTTATTATAGTAGCGCTCAGGTCCGCTCGGCAGATTAGGAGTTAATAAGTGTAGGTAGGTGTCGGCGACGTTGAGGGGGGCAGATTAGGGGTTAATAAATATAATATAGGGGTCGGCGGTGTTAGGGGCAGCAGATTAGGGGTACATAGGGATACGTAGGTGGCGGCGCTTTGCGGTCGGAAGATTAGGGGTTAATTATTGTAAGTAGCTGGCGGCGATGTTGTGGGGGGCAGATTAGGGGTTAATAAATGTAATATAGGGGTCGGCGGGGTTAGGGGCAGCAGATTAGGGGTACATAAGTATAACGTAGGTGGCGGTCGGCAGATTAGGGGGTTAAAATTTTTTAATCGAGTGGCGGCGATGTGGGGGGGAGCTCGGTTTAGGGGTACATAGGTAGTTTATGGGTGTTAGTGTACTTTAGGGTACAGTAGTTAAGAGCTTTATAAACCGGCGTTAGCCAGAAAGCTCTTAACTCCTGCTATTTTCAGGCGGCTGGAATTTTGTCGTTAGAGCTCTAATGCTCACTGCAGAAACGACTCTAAATACCGGCGTTAGGAAGATCCCATTGAAAAGATAGGCTACGCAAATGGCGTAGGGGGATCTGCGGTATGGAAAAGTCGCGGCTGTAAAGTGAGCGTTAGACCCTTTAATCACTGACTCCAAATACCGGCGGTAGCCTAAAACCAGCGTTAGGAGCCTCTAACGCTGGTTTTGACGGCTACCGCCGAACTCTAAATCTAGGCCAGAGTGTTCCTGATAACATAAGAGATTTTGTTTCTAAATCCATTAAGAAGGCTATGTCTGTTATTCCTCCTTCTAGAATGCATAAAAAGTCTTTTAAAACTTCTCATTGTTCAGATGAATTTTTAAATGAACATCATCATTCTGATTCTGATAATGGTTCTTCTGGTTCAGAGGATTCTGTCTCAGAGGTTGATGCTGATAAATCTTCATATTTATTTAAAATGGAATTTATTCGTTCTTTACTTAAAGAAGTCCTAATTGCTTTAGAAATTGAGGATTCTGGTCCTCTTGATACTAAATCTAAACGTTTAGATAAGGTTTTTAAATCTCCTGTAGTTATTCCAGAAGTTTTTCCTGTTCCTGGTGCTATTTCTGAAGTAATTTCCAGAGAGTGGAATAATTTGGGTAATTCATTTACTCCTTCTAAAACGTTTTAAGCAATTATATCCTGTGCCATCTGGACAGATTAGAGTTTTGGGACAAAATCCCTAAGGTTGATGGGGCTGTCTCTACTCTTGCTAAGCGTACTACTATTCCTACGGCAGATGGTACTTCCTTTAAGGATCCTTTAAATAGGAAAATTTAATCCTTTCTAAGAAAAGCTTATTTGTGTTCAGGTAATCTTCTTAGACCTGCTATATCATTGGCTGATGTTGCTGCAGCTTCAACTTTTTGGTTGGAAGCTTTAGCGCAACAAGTAACAGATCATAATTCTCATAGCATTATTATTCTTCTTCAACATGCTAATAATTTTATTTGTGATGCCATCTTTGATATCATTAGAGTTGATGTCAGGTATATGTCTCTAGCTATTTTAGCTAGAAGAGCTTTATGGCTTAAAACTTGGAATGTTGATATGTCTTCTAAGTCTACTCTGCTTTCCCTTTCTTTCCAGTGTAATAAATTATTTGGTTCTCAGTTGGACTCTATTATCTCAACTGTTACTGGAGGGAAAGGAACTTTTTTTACCACAGGATAAAAAATCTAAAGGTAAATTCAGGTCTATTAATCGTTTTCGTTCCTTTCGTCACAACGAGGAACAAAAGCCTGATCCTTCTTCCTCAGGAGCGGTTTCAGTTTGGAAACCATCTCCAGTCTGGAATAAATCCAAGCCTTTTAGAAAATCAAAGCCAGCTCCTAAGTCCACATGAAGGTGCGGCCCTCATTCCAGCTCAGCTGGTAGGGGGCAGATTACGTTTTTTCAAAGAAATTTGGATCAATTCCGTTCACAATCTTTGGATTCAGAACATTATTTCAGAAGGGTACAGAATTGGTTTCAAGATAAGACCTCCTGCAAAGAGATTTTTTCTTTCCCGTGTCCCAGTAAATCCAGCGAAGGCTCAAGCATTTCTGAAATGTGTTTCAGATCTAGAGTTAGCTGGAGTAATTATGCCAGTTCCAGTTCTGGAACAGGGGATGGGGTTTTATTCAAATCTCTTCATTGTACTAAAGAAGGAGAATTCCTTCAGACCAGTTCTGGATCTAAAAATATTGAATCGTTATGTAAGGATACCAACATTCAAAATGGTAACTGTAAAGCCCGGTAAACCACCCGATCTCTGTAGCAGCTACCGTCCCATTTCATTGATCAATTTAGACACCAAGATTTACGCCAAACTTTTAGCTAGTAGAGCAGCTAAAATTATCCCCCCCCTCATAGCCAATGACCAAGTGGGGTTCATTCCAAATAGGGAGGGCTCCGATGCAACCAGAAGAATTCTTGATGTCCTACATACTGCATCACAGAGCACTTCTCCCTTCCTGGCCCTGTCATTAGATGCCGAAAAGGCGTTTGACAGGGTCAGGTGGGATTACTTATGGGAGACCATGAGAGTTTTCCACTTTCCCTCTACTTTTATTTCTGCGGTTAAGGCCCTCTACAACAACCCTTCGGCCATTGTCCGGGGGGTTGGGTTCCAATCTCCCAAATTCACAATCTCAAACGGCACTAGACAGGGATGCCCCTTATCCCCCCTCCTGTTCGCTTTATCCATAGAACCTTTAGCCCAATCCATTCGACAAGACCTTAAAATCAGAGGCCTCCCCATTGGCTCCTCTATTCATAAAATTTCCTTATATGCCGATGACATCACCCTGTTTTTAACATCTCCTGAGAAATCCCTCCCTGCAGTATTTAATACCCTACAACTGTTTGGAGACTTGAGCTTTTACAAGCTCAATGTGGCCAAAACAGAGGTACTACCCATAAATGCCCCCCCTGACACTCTCACTGTATTACAAAACACATTCAGCTTCCAATGGAAAACTACTTCCCTCAAGATCCTTGGGGTTCATTTAAGTCCAGATCCCGCGGTGGTCATTGCATTAAACTACTCAGACAGGCTTGTGGAATTCAGAAGGCTTCTTGAGACTTGGGAGTTCAGAGAGATCTCATGGACAGGTCGCATTGCAGCGATTAAAATGTCCTTCCTCCCCAAGATTACATACCTACTCCGATCCATCCCATATAATATCCCTAGATCGCTCCTTAATAGACTTCAAAGTCTAATAACTGCATATGTATGGAAAGATCGAAGACCCAGAACCTCTGGGTGCACTTTGGAAAAACCGATTCCACAGGGCGGCCTAGCTTTACCGAACATAATCTCCTACTATAATGCAGCCAGATTGTTGCATATCCTCCTCTGGAATAACCCTGAAAGACAGCTCGGTTGGTTTACCCTTGAATCCTCATTGCTGCCTTCTGGTCTATGCCTATCTGACTTACTTTGGATCCCTCTTCACCACAGACATGAAATTGACACCCTACACCCCATCTTTAAGCACGCATTAAGATTCTGGGACCAGATCAGACACAATCCTGCTATCTCCCCATATCCCTCCCCTATGACAAAATGGGAGAAGGCCTGGTGGAACACTCATGACTTAAAACACCTACTGTCTTTCCATTACAATCTTCTTACAAATACACATATTCCCCACAAGATCCCGCAACATCGTGCCTGGGAGAGAGAGATCGGGTTCACAGTAACAATAGAAGTCTGGTACCTTCGAATTATGACAACTAAAAAACTTCTGCATTGCGCCACCCTATGGGAGCTTTACTATAAAGTGTTAGTTCGCTGGCACTTAGTCCCAGTCACTCTACACAGGATATACCGATCTCACTCTCCATATTGTTGGAGACATTGTGGAGAAATCGGCACAGCACTTCATACCTGGTGGGTATGCCCTAAAATCCAACCCCTTTGGAGGAAAGTCTATGCACTCCTCCTTTAACTGAATCTTACCCCTCCATATACTCCAGAAGTAGCTCTTCTCCACATGCATATGCCTAACCTATCTCCCCCAGGGGAAGCGCTTACAATCTATGTTCTCATGGCTACGAAACTGGCATTGGCCAGAGCCTGGAAGCAAGATGAGCCTCCCTCTCTCTCTCAGGTAATCTCCATTGTACACTTTGTGGGACAAATGGAACAGCACTCTTACAAAGTTTTAGATCAGGTTGACTCCTTTTACGGGATTTGGTCTTCATGGATCGCAAAATTCCCACAGTGGGACACCAAATCCCAAAATACCCCTTGAGAAACCCCTCCTACTCTCCCTCACTCAATGTATCTTTTTTTTTTTTTTTTCTCCCGCTTCTCCCATCCCTCCCCTCCCATCCCTCCCCTCCCACACCCTCCCCAAGTCTGATTCGCTCATGCCTACATTTTTACATAATACCCATTAATATTGTCTGTATACTTATTATTGAAAAAAATAAAAATAAATAAATAAATAAAAAAGCTACTTGCTATATACTTCACACTAACCCCCAAGAAAAAAAAAGAGACCCTCAGCTTCATATATTATGCATATTCTTCTATTTCATGTTCTAATGGTTTTTACTTATTTACTTGTTTATCTCTTAAACTGAATTACTGTCGATTTGTATTTGCCATATTGTTATGGCATAACTGTTTTGCCTGTGCATTTGTCTCAATAAAAATTTATGATTCAAAATGGTAACTGTAAGGACAATCCTGCCTTTTGTTCAGCAAGGGCATTATATGTCTACAATAGATTTACAGGATGCATATCTGCATATTCCGATTCATCCAGATCACTATCAGTTTCTGAGATTCTCTTTCCTAGACAAGCATTACCAGTTTGTGGCTCTGCCGTTTGGCCTAGCAACAGCTCCAAGAATTTTTACAAAGGTTCTCGGTGCCCTTCTGTCTGTAATCAGAGAACAGGGTATTGTGGTATTTCCTTATTTGGACGATATCTTGGTACTTGCTCAGTCTTTACATTTAGCAGAATTTCATACGAATCGACTTGTGTTGTTTCTTCAAGATCATGGTTGGAGGATCAATTTACCAAAAAGTTCATTGATTCCTCAGACAAGGGTAACCTTTTTGGGTTTCCAGATAGATTCAGTGTCCATGACTCTATCTTTGACAGACAAGAGACGTCTAAAATTGATATCAGCTTGTCGAAACCTTCAGTCACAATCATTCCCTTCGGTAGCCTTATGCATGGAAATTCTAGGTCTTATGACTGCTGCATCGGACGCGATCCCCTTTGCTCGTTTTCACATGCAACCTCTTCAGCTCTGTATGCTGAACCAATGGTGCAGGGATTACACAAAGATATCTCAAATAATATCTTTAAAACCGATTGTACGACACTCTCTGACGTGGTGGACAGATCACCATCGTTTAGTTCAGGGGGCTTCTTTTGTTCTTTCGACCTTGACTGTAATTTCAACAGGTGCAAGTCTCACAGGTTGGGGAGCTGTGTGGGGGTCTCTGACGGCACAAGGGGGTTTGGGAATCTCAGGAGGTGAGATTACCGATCAATATTTTGGAACTCCGTGCAATTTTCAGAGCTCTTCAGTCTTGGCCTCTTCTGAAGAGAGAATCGTTCATTTGTTTTCAGACAGACAATGTCACAACTGTGGCATACATCAATCATCAAGGAGGGACTCACAGTCCTCTAGCTATGAAAGAAGTATTTCAAATTCTGGTTTGGGCGGAATCCAGCTCCTGTCTAGTTTCTGCGGTTCATATCCCAGGTATAGACAATTGGGAAGCGGATTATCTCAGTCGCCAAACGTTGCATCCTGGTGAATGGTCTCTTCACCCAGAGGTATTTCTTCAGATTGTTCAAATGTGGGGACTTCCAGAAATAGATCTGATGGCCTCTCATCTAAACAAGAAACTTCCCAGGTATCTGTCCAGATCCAGGGATCCTCAAGCGGAAGCAGTGGATGCATTGTCACTTCCTTGGAAGTATCATCCTGCCTATATCTTTCCGCCTCTAGTTCTTCTTCCAAGAGTGATCTCCAAGATTCTGAAGGAATGCTCGTTTGTTCTGCTGGTAGCTCCAGCATGGCCTCACAGGTTTTGGTATGCGGATCTTGTCCGGATGGCTTCTTGCCGACCGTGGACTCTTCCGTTAAGACCAGACCTTCTGTCGCAAGGACCTTTTTTCCATCAGGATCTCAAATCCTTAAATTTAAAGGTATGGAGATTGAACGCTTGATTCTTAGTCAAAGAGGTTTCTCTGACTCTGTGATTAATACTATGTTACAGGCTCGTAAATCTGTATCTAGGGAGATATATTATAGAGTCTGGAAGACTTATATTTCTTGGTGTCTTTCTCATCATTTTTCCTGGCATTCTTTTAGAATTCCGAGAATTTTACAGTTTCTTCAGGATGGTTTAGATAAAGGTTTGTCCGCAAGTTCCTTGAAAGGACAAATCTCTGCTCTTTCTGTTCTTTTTCACAGAAAGATTGCTATTCTTCCTGATATTCATTGTTTTGTACAAGCTTTGGTTCGTATAAAACCTGCTATTAAGTCAATTTCTCCTCCTTGGAGTTTGAATTTGGTTCTGGGGGCTCTTCAAGCTCCTCCATTTGAACCTATGCATTCATTGGACATTAAATTACTTTCTTGGAAAGTTTTGTTCCTTTTGGCCATCTCTTCTGCCAGAAGAGTTTCTGAATTATCTGCTCTTTCTTGTGAATCTCCTTTTCTGATTTTTCACCAGGATAAGGCGGTGTTGCGAACTTCTTTTGAATTTTTACCTAAGGTTGTGAATTCCAACAACATTAGTAGAGAAATTGTGGTTCCTTCATTATTTCCTAATCCTAAGAATTCTAAGGAGAAATCATTGCATTCTTTGGATGTAGTTAGAGCTTTGAAATATTATGTTGAAGCTACTAAGACTTTCCAAAAGACTTCTAGTCTATTTGTTATCTTTTCAGGTTCTAGGAAAGGTCAGAAGGCCTCTGCCATTTCTTTGGCATCTTGGTTGAAATCTTTAATCCATCATGCTTATGTCGAGTTGGGTAAAACTCCGACCTCAAAGGATTACAGCTCATTCTACTAGGTCAGTTTCTACTTCCTGGGCGTTTAGGAATGAAGCTTCGGTTGATCAGATTTGCAAAGCAGCAACTTGGTCTTCTTTGCATACTTTTACTAAATTCTACCATTTTGATGTGTTTTCTTCTTCTGAAGCTGTTTTTGGTAGAAAAGTACTTCAGGCAGCTGTTTCAGTTTGAATCTTCTGCTTATATTTTCAGTTTTTTTAATTATAAAATTTAAATTATTTTGGGTGTGGATTATTTTTCAGCGGAATTGGCTGTCTTTATTTTATCCCTCCCTCTCTAGTGACTCTTGCGTGGAAAGATCCACATCTTGGGTAGTCATTATCCCATACGTCACTAGCTCATGGACTCTTGCTAATTACATAATTTATGTAAGAACTTACCTGATAAATTCATTTCTTTCATATTAGCAAGAGTCCATGAGGCCCACCCTTTTTGTGGTGGTTATGATTTTTTTGTATAAAGCACAATTATTCCAATTCCTTATTTTTTATGCTTTCACACTTTTTTCTTATCACCCCACTTCTTGGCTATTCGTTAAACTGATTTGTGGGTGTGGTGAGGGGTGTATTTGTAGGCATTTTGAGGTTTGGGAAACTTTGCCCCTCCTGGTAGGAATGTATATCCCATACGTCACTAGCTCATGGACTCTTGCTAATATGAAAGAAATGAATTTATCAGGTAAGTTCTTACATAAATTATGTTTTTTACCTCTGTGATTTCCTTGTATCAAAGTCTCTGCAGACTGCCCCCTTATTTAAGTTCTTTTGACAGACTTGCATTTTAGCCAATAAGTGCTGACTCCTAGGTAACTCCACTAGCATGAGCACAATGTTATCTATATGGCACACATGAACTAACGCCCTCTAGTTTTGAAAAACTGTCAAATGCATTCAAATAAGAGGCATCCTTAAAGGGCTAAGAAATTTGCTTATGAGCCTATTTAGATTTATCTTTTTAACAAAGAAGACCAAAGAACAAAGCAAAATTGATGATAAAAGTAAATTTGAAAGTTGTTTAACCCCTTAATGACCACAGCACTTTTCCATTTTCTGTCCGTTTGGGACCAAGGCTATTTTTACATTTTTGCGGTGTTTGTGTTTAGCTGTAATTTCCCTCTTACTCATTTACTGTACCCACACATATTATATACCGTTTTTCTCGCCATTAAATTAACTTTCTAAAAATACCATTATTTTCATCATATCTTATAATTTACCATAATATAAAATATGAGGAAAAAATGGAAAAAAACCACACACTTTTTTAACTTTGACCCCCAAAATCTGTTACACATCTACAACCACCAAAAAAAAAAAAAAAATAGTTTCTAAATTTTGTCCTGAGTTTAGAAATACCTAATATTTACATGTTCTTTGCTTTTTTTGAAAGCTATAGGGCCATAAATACAAGTAGCATTTTGCTATTTCCAAACTACTTTTTTTCAAAATTAGCGCTAGTTACATTGGAACACTAATATCTTTCAGGAATCCCTGAATATCAATTGACATGTATATATTTTTTTTTTAGAAGACATCCCAAAGTATTGATCTAGGCCAATTTTGGTATATTTCATGCCACCATTTCACCGCCAAATGCGATCAAATACAAAAAATCGTTCACTTTTTCACAAATTTTTTCACAAACTTTCGGTTTCTCACTGAAATTATTTACAAACAGCTTGTGCAATTATGGCACAAATGGTTGTAAATGCTTCTCTGGGATCCCCTTTGTTCAGAAATAGCAGACATATATGGCTTTGGCATTGCTTTTTGGTAATTAGAAGGCCGCTAAATGCCGCTGTGCACCACACGTGTATTATGCCCAGCAGTGCAGGGGTTAATTAGGGAGCTTGTAGGGAGCTTGTATGGTTAATTTTAGCTTTAGTGTAGTGTAGTAGACAACCCAAAGTATTGATCTAGGCCCATTTTGGTATATTTCATGCCACCCATTTCACCGCCAAATGCGATCAAATAAAAAAAAAAACGTAAAATTTTTCACAATTTTAGGTTTCTCACTGAAATTATTTACAAACAGCTTGTGCAATTATGGCACAAATGGTTGTAAATGCTTCTCTGGGATCCCCTTTGTTCAGAAATAGCAGATATATATGACTTTGGCGTTGCTTTCTGGTAATTAGAAGGCCGCAAAATGGCTAGCAGTGAACGGGTTAATTAGGAAGTTTGTAGGGAGCTTGCAGGGTTAATTTTAGCTTTAGTGTAGAGATCAGCCTCCGACCTGACACATCAGACCCCCTGATCCCTCCCAAACAGCTCCCTTCCCTCCCACAATTGTCCCTGCCATCTTAAGTACTGGCAGAAAGTCTGCCAGTACTAAAATAAAAGCTTTTTGGGGGGTTTAGGTTTTAAAAAATAAAATAAAAAAAATTCTTCTGCTGTGTAGGACCCCCCTTAGCCTCCAACCTCCCTGATCCCCCCCAAAACAGCTCTGTAACCTTCCCCATCTGCCTTTTTGGGGGCCATCTTGGGTACTGGCAGCTGTCTGCCAGTACCCAGCTTGCACAAAAAAGGGCTTTTTTTTCTTAGTTTTTTCTTTCTTTCTGTAGTGTAGCTTCCCCAAACTCCCCCCCCCCCACCACCACAAACCCCCACCACCTCATTGATCTTTTTTTTTTTTAACTTTTTTTAACTGATTGCCCTTTTAAACCTTCTTTATTTTACACCTTTTTCTGTAGTGTAGCGGTTCCCACCCGCTCCCTCCCCGTGCACGTGCCCGCCCCCTCCCTCCCGTGCACGTGCGCACGTCCATGCTCGCCCCCGGGCATCCCCGCCCATGATCCCGCCCCCCTCCACATCTCCAGGGCCATTGATGGCCGCCACCTGCCTCCCGGTACTGCTCCCACCCACCAACGAAGGAAGCCACCGATCTCCGGTGCAGAGAGGGCCACAGAGTGGCTCTCTCTGCATCGGATGGCTTCAAAAGGTTATTGCAGGATGCCTCCATATCGAGGCATCACTAGAATAACCGGAAAGCAGCTGGAAGCAAACAGGATCGCTTCCAGCTGCTTTCCACACCGAGGACGTGCAGGGTACGTCCTCAGGCGTTAACTGCCTTTTTTTTTGAGGACGTACCTTGCACGTCCTCGGTCGTTAAGGGGTTAAAATGACATGCCCTATCTGAATCATGAAAGTGTATTTTTGACTAGACTGTGTCTTTAAGTAGTCACAAGCAGTTTTTTTTAGACCGCTGAAGCTTAACCTGTCTGCCACCTAAAAGTTTGCGGATTGAAATCATCCCGATCCAGTCAAGATGATTGGCAGGCCCTGCTAGCAGCTGATTGGCTGCCAGTGAGCAAGGGCTGCAATATTAAATGCAGCAAGGTCAGGTGGGCATAGAAATAGGGAGAAATAACTGCTAGACTTTATGAATTCTGCAAGCTGAGTCAAGTTGCAGGTGGGAAACCATAACTATGCTTAAAGAAAGCTGGAAATCACCCCGGGACCACCCTTTGAGATACTTTTTATCCAATCCAATGAGTCAACTTTATCCCAATAAACAGACATTTGAATATTTTACCATTATATTTACATTAACCATTTCACAACCACGTATCATTATTGTAATTCTTGTTTTTCCCTTTTGTTAGCATTACTCATTTGATGTGTAATGTATTATCTGTTGGACTCCACACACAACTATAAATGTTAAAACTAAAAGAAACAGTAAAGTTAATTTTGTTTTTCTCGCAATAGAGCATACATTTTTAAACAACCTTCCAATTGACTTCTATTATCTAGTTTACCTAGTTCTTTTAGTATCTTTTGTTGAAAAGCATACATACAGTAGATAGGCCCAGGAGCCGCAAAATACTTCAGGATACTAGCTGCTAAATAGTGGCTACACATATATGCTATTTGTCATTGGCGTACCCAATGTGTTCAGCTCAATCTCATTATTGCATTGCTGCTCCTTTAACAAAGGATGCAAAGAGCATTTTTTTTTTTTATTAAAACTAAAATGGAAAGTAGTTTAAAATTGCATGGTCTATAGGTAAAGTGAATTTTGAACATAACTTCCCCTCAGCAACCTCAGGAGCATCAATGAGTATAGACCAGTGATTTAACCCACCTATGAATTTAAAAGTGATTTTTAATAATAACCGATTGCGGGCTAGATTACAAGTGGCGTTCTATTGTTAGCCTGGGTCATGATGAGCAATATCGCTCCTGCGCTAACTTGCACACATATTACAATTTGAAAGTAAATGCGTTCACTTGGTCACAAACAAAATTAGCGCCCGTCGGATTTGCACAAGTGGAAACCGAGAGTAAAGTATAAGAGTTAAAAAATAAATAAAAAAAATGCACAAAATACAACATAAATACACTAAAATAAAGTGTTAAACTATCTGGTAAGAATTATTATTATATAAATATTAATATAAGGTTTAAAAGGTATATGACAAGGTATTTGAGTGGAAAGGGCTATATGTTTTATATATATATATATATATATATATATATATATATATATATATATATAAATATATATATAACCCAAGTTATATAGCTGTGTTTGTGGAAAGTTCTAAATAGTGCGTTACTTGTAATCTAGCCCCGATTCTTTAAATACCGACAATTCAGTATCATTCCATTATAAACGGACTTTTAAGGGGCCAATTTATTAAAGGTCTTGCGGACCTGATCCGACAGTGTGGATCAGGTCCGCAAGACCTCGCTGAATGCGAAGAGCAATACGCTCTGCGCATTTAACATTGCACCAGCAGCTCACAAGAGCCAATGGGCCGCCAGCAGGGAGCTGTCAATCAACCCGATCGTACTCGATTGGGTTCATTTCCGGCTCAGAGCAGGCGGACAGGGTTATGGAGCAGCGGTCTTTAGAGTTTATGATGGAATGAACTTAGTGCACTTATTTGCATGTCACCGCGTACACCTTCTGAAATTCTAGGTTTATTGGAATTTTGAGTTGGAACTAGGTTTGCATACTGAAACAACATTCTCAATAAAAAGACTGAAATCTTAGAGGCCAATATATATATATATATACTGTATATACACACACACATAATACACACACACGCGCACACACACAAACACAGATATATATACACACACATACATACGCACTCACGCGTACACACACAAACACAGATATATATACACACACATACATACGCACACGCGCGCGCACACACAAACACAGATATATATACACACACATACATAGGCACACGCGCGCGCACACACAAACACAGATATATATATATATATATATACACGCACACACGTGCGCACACACAAACACAGATATATATACACACACACATACATACGCACACACGCGCGCACACACAAACACAGATATATATACACACACACATACATACGCACACACAAACACAGATATATATACACACACACATACATACGCACACACAAACACAGATATATATACACACACATACATAGGCACACGCGCGCGCACACACAAACACAGATATATATATATATATATATATATACACGCACACACGTGCGCACACACAAACACAGATATATATACACACACACATACATACGCACACACGCGCGCACACACAAACACAGATATATATACACACACACATACATACGCACACACGCGCGCACACACAAACACAGATATATATACACACACATACATATGCACACGCACGCGCACACACAAACACAGATATATATATACACGCACACATGCGCGCACACACAAACACAGACATATATACACACACATACATACGCTCACACGCGCGCACACACAAACACAGATATATATACACACACATACATACGCACACACGCGCGCACACACAAACACAGATATATATACACACACATACATACGCACACACGCGCACACACACAAACACAGATATATATATACACACACATACATACAATCACACGCGCGCACACACAAACACAGATATATATACACACACATACATATGCACACACGCGCGCACACACAAACACAGATATATATACACATACATACATACGCACACACGCGCGCACACACAAACACAGATATATATACACACACATACATACGCTCACACGCGCGCACACACAAACACAGATATATATGCGTGTGTGTGTAAAATCAACAACGTTATTACCCATAATGATTCATAACCACAAACTGCCTGTGGTATAAAACAAGAGTTTGTACCACATAGGAAAATGTATAAAATAATCCTGTTATCCACATCATAATATTCAGCCATATTACTGCCAAAATATGGATTATCAAAATTGTATGCGCTTGTGTGTTTCTTTGTGACACACAATGATAACTGGCTACACACATACAAACAAATGAAACTAAAGATTCATTAGATAGAATAAAAAATTTAAAAAAACGAGTTTAGGGGGCAGAGCCAGGAGCTTGTAGCGTGTGATCTATTATTTGACTATTTGACTAAAGGATTTCCAATATGTGGTGCTCAGTGATCCTCTGCAGATCTGCCTCAGTGCTTAGTCATTTCCAATACTGAACACAACATGTTGCGTTTGGCTGCCGCTGGCTTTTTCATGCACAAGAGTCTCTATTCAGCTTGTTGCATAGCAAAGCTAATCTATCCCATTCTTCTGAATGCATTTAGCTTTTCAAGTAGGGCAATTTTATTTAAAGACCTGTCAGAAATTGTGTCCAACTCAAACCTCACACTAGCGGAGAAATTGGCTGTGTGATTTGTTTATCAGCAATCTGTTCAGCTGCTGTTTTCTGGCGCCATCTGATTAATCATCTCGGGAATGTAAGATGCAGTATTGATCTCCAGAATTAACTGCATTTAACAAGTATTTTATCAGCCATGCAATACGGCCTGTGGTCCAGATAGGTGGCCAGGCCTTTGTGTTGGTGACAACTTAATCATTTAAAGGCCAGCTGCAGGGTTAAAAAAAAAATCTTTAATTCCACTAAGAATGCAATTCCATGCTGCAGAATTCTCAGTAAATGACTCATGATATAAACAGGGCATTTAGTATTTGAATTAGGCTGAAATTCCATAGCAGAACAATTTATTTCAGTTTAAAGATATTACTTTCTAAGATTCAATTAAAAAAAACAATCAAAAGCTTCAAAGTGAAGTAAATCATCTCTCCATTTCCATTAAATCAGATTTTCAAATGAATGAGGTAGTGAGTTTCTAATGAGTGAGGTACCTCTCCTACATAAATCAGCTTCTTAAGATCATAAGGATAGGAACTGCAGATATTTGTTTCACACTAGACTTCTCTTCTAGACATGGGTTTGTATTTGCTGGTTTAGAGTGATGTAACAAAGATCTTAATCATCCTGCCTTTTTTTGTATCTCTTTTTCTTTCCTTCTTCTCCTCCTTCCCATTCTCTCTTCTTCTCTCTCTGCTATTCTTTTCTGCACCTCATTCCAACCTCTTTCTGGCAGCAAAATCTCTCTGTCTAATTGTATGTGTATAAATAGTGCTCCACTTGTAATCTAGCACTAAGTGCTTCCAACTTTGTGGCAACAGTTTGGGGAAGGCCCTTTCCTGTCCCAGCATGATAGTGCCCCTGTGCACAAAGAGAGGTCCCTGAAGACATCAACCCCCCACAGGGGCGTATTATGGCCTAGGTCAACAAGGCCGGTGCCTAGGGAGGCAGATTTTGGAGGGGCAGCACATCTGCCCTATCCTCTCTTTAAAAGCCAGCACACAGTACAGTGAGCGATACAGTGCAGGCTTTTACAGAGAAGAAAAGGCACGTGCACGGATTAAGGTCGCTCTTCACAGGCAGTGCTCCTTTAAACCGTTGCTTCATTTAGAGCCGCCGGCATTTTTGCAGTGGAGGTGTTCTTGGTGAGAAACTTGCCCGGGGATATGCTTACAAGGTGAGGCTGGAGGAGAAGACCTTGTGCCGATATGCTGCCTCTCCTTGTCAGCTGTGGTGGGTCTGCGGCTGTGCACTGCTCAGATCAGCTTGTGATGTCAATTCATAAACTCTCAGTGGTAATGTATGTTGGCTACTAATAGCTAGCTTTCTCTGCATTCATGTGATGTCTAATCATAAACTCTCAGTGCTAATGTATGTTGGCTACTAATAGCTAGCTTTCTCTGCATTCATGTGATGTCTAATCATAAACTCTCAGCACTAATGTATGTTAGCTACTAATAGCTAGCTTTCTCTGCATTCATGTGATGTCTAATCATAAACTCTCAGCGCTAATGTATGTTAGCTACTAATAGCTAGCTTTCTCTGCATTCATGTGATGTCTAATCATAAACTCTCAGCGCTAATGTATGTTAGCTACTAATAGCTAGCTTTCTCTGCATTCATGTGATGTCTAATCATAAACTCTCAGTGCTAATGTATGTTAGCTACTAATAGCTTTCTCTGCATTCATGTGATGTCTAATCATAAACTCTCAGCGCTAATGTATGTTAGCTACTAATAGCTAGCTTTCTCTGCATTCATGTGATGTCTAATCATAAACTCTCAGTGCTAATGTATGTTAGCTACTAATAGCTATCTCTGCATTCATGTGATGTCTAATCATAAACTCTCAGCGCTAATGTATGTTAGCTACTAATAGCTAGCTTTCTCTGCATTCATGTGATGTCTAATCATAAACTCTCAGCACTAATGTATGTTAGCTACTAATAGCTAGCTTTCTCTGCATTCATGTGATGTCTAATCATAAACTCTCAGCGCTAATGTATGTTAGCTACTAATAGCTAGCTTTCTCTGCATTCATGTGATGTCTAATCATAAACTCTCAGCGCTAATGTATGTTAGCTACTAATAGCTAGCTTTCTCTGCATTCATGTGATGTCTAATCATAAACTCTCAGTGCTAATGTATGTTAGCTACTAATAGTTAGCTTTCTCTGCATTCATGAACCCACAGAGTAAATAGTAAACAGACACTTACAAAGTTTAATTACTTGAATGATGGTAATTACTGTATGTTGTTGCATGTGAAGGGCAGTGATTGTTTCAAAGTGTATTCTTCTTTCCCTCCCTTCCCCTCTCCCTTCTTTCCTTTCCTTTCCTTTCCCTCCCTCAACTCCCATCCTTCTTTCTCTCAACTCCCTCCCTTGCTCCCCTTTTTCACTCCTTTCTTTCCCTCCCCCCTTTCCCTTCTCTCGCTCTTTCCCTCCCTTTTCTCCCCTCCTCTTCTTTTCTCTCGTGGAGAAAATGGTATGCGGTGCATGCAATACAACCCACTAGTATGCAAGTGTTTTGCTAGCCCGTGTTCTTTTGAATTGTTATGAAATAAAAAAAAACATTTTACACACTGACCCAAAAAATATTAAGGGGGAAAAAGGCCTAAACCGTTTAGAGGGGAGGCAGCAGAATTTTGAGTGCCTAGGCCAGCACAAAACCTAAATACGCCACTGACCCCACACCTTTGGAATTGCTTGAAAAGCCATTTTTGAGCAGACCTTATTGTCCACAAATGCTCTTTCAGCTGACCAGTAGGACAGTGGGGCAGCTATAGTTTAAGTTTGAACAAGCTTTCTGTTTAAATTGCATAACTTGATCAAGCAGTTTTTTAATTATTTCATGTAGAAAAAAAAGTGTTGTTTTTGAAGAAAAATTACTTTGATTTATAATTGGGATTTGTGGCCAGTTCTGCAGCTGACATGGCTGAATGTATTTTCATGAAACTTAGAGGCCTATTTATTAAAAGTCTGTCGGACCTGATCAGACAGTGCGGATCAGGTCCGACAGACCTCGCTGAATGCGGAGAGCAATATGCTTTCCGTATTCAGCATTGCACCAGCAGCTCTTGAGAACTGCTGGTGCAACGCCGCCCCCTGCAGATTCGCAGCCAATCGGGGGTGTCAATCAACCCAATTTTACTCGATCGGGTTAAATTGCGGCGATCGCTGTCCGCTTCTTTAGAGCAGGCGGACAGGTTATGGAGCTCCATAACTTGTGTTTCTGGCGAGTCTGAAGGCTCGCCAGAAAAACGGGCATCAAGCTCAGTAAGGCGCTTGATAGATATGCCCCTTAGAATGCTGATAGCTTTCCACCTGATTTAATTCCCTTGGTATTTTGAATTTTATAGCTTTTACTATTTTTGAGTTACTTCATACAAATTAGTATAATGACCCTGGCAAGCCGCAAGCTGACCAAGCATTAAAGGGATAGTAAACACTAAACATATAGATAATCCGATTATTTACCATTCCCCAGTTTTGCATAACCAACACTGTTATAGAAATATACTTTTTACTTCTGTGATTACCTTGTATCTAAACTTCTGCTGATTGCCTCCTTATCTCAGATCTTTTGACAGACTTGGATTTCAGGCAATTAGTGCTGACTCTTAAATAACATCACGTGCATGAGCATAATGTTATCTATATGAAACACAGGAACTAATGCCCTCTAGCTGTGGAAAACCTATCAAATGCATTCAGATTAGATGTGGCCTTCAAGGGCTTAGAAATTAGCATAGGAGCCTACCTAGTATTAGCCTTTAACTAAGAATAACAAGAGAACAAAGCAAATTTGATGATAAATGTAAAGTTGTTTAAAATGACATGCCCTATCTGAATCATGAAAGTTTTATTTGGACTTTACAATCCCTTTAAGTGAAAGAAAACTGACAGGCAGGGAACTTTTTTAGGTTTTTTAGCCATCTCATAAGGTGGTCAATTTATTGAACAGTGTAAAAGTGCAAATGCAAAAAAGACAATCTATAAGTAAAGTAGGATTTTAAATAAAGGTTTAGTAACAAGCATTAGCACAATTATCATCTATAAAAGTCAGGTAACTCCAGAACACATAATATTGCTAAAAATACACTGCTCTAATGCCCTTTGGTAGTTTGACGTTTATAACAAATTGAAAACCTATAATGAACTTTTTTTTTAAGGCAGAATACTTTGGTTGTTTTTGTTTCCATAACATTATTTTAATGAATATATATATATATATATAAACAAAAATTATAATATATATATATATATATATATATATATATATATATATATAATATATATATATATAATATATTAACAATAATTATAAAATATATAATTATTGTTAAAGGGACACTTAATCAAAATTAAACTTTCATTATTCAGATAGAGCATGCCATGTTAAACAGCTTTCCAATTTACTTCCATTAACTAAATGTGCACAGTTTTTTTATATTTAAACTTTTTGAGTCACCAGCTTCTACTGAGCATGTGCAAGAATAAGTGAGTATGCATTTGTGAATGGCTGATGGCTGTCACATGGTACGTGTATGCATTTATGATTGGCTGATGGCTGTCACATGTTACAGGGGGAGTGGAAAAAGACATAACTTTTAAAATTGTCAGAAAAAAATCTACTACTCATTTGAAGTTCAGTCTAAGTGCTATTGCTATTGTCTTGTTATCTTGCATTTGTTGACAAATCTACTGTGTTGACTGGTCCTTTAAGTTATTTCATATAAATTAGCTTTTGTTTTGCAGTAGTTCACATGGCAGTTGTGTTGCCACTTCACATGCTCAGTAGAGTGTTTCTTCTTCAGCACATTATCGATGTAGCTGCAGAAATGCAGGAGTCTGTCAGCCAGGGGAGCCTGGGATCAGTAATTAGTGTCATGATGAGTTCACTGTTGAGTTCTCACAAGGGGCTGAAACCTGCACCGCCCATAATTCTACCTCGCACATCGGGGTATCACATTAACCCTGCCGGCAGTTCATAAACTGCCGTAAGTCAGATAAACTAGCGAGGTCCAGAAATTAGCGTAAATACAAATTTCTGGAATTGCCAGTGATTTACAGCACTTTAGAAACGGCCGGCGACTAAGTAAATAAATAAAATGTCAAATCTCCCGTAAAAGTTTAACCCGCCTCCCAAAAATAAACCTGACACGTAAAACCCCTATATCCACCATCAAACACACATCGCAACTAATAATAAAAGTATTAACCCCTAAACCGACAACCCCCCACCACGCAATGTGCCTGATTAAACTATTAACCCCTAATCCGCAATTCACCCACATCGCAATCTACCTAATAAAAGTATTAACCCCTAAATCCGCCCACCCCAACATCGCAAACTACCTAATAAATGTATTAAATCCTAACCCGCCATTCACCCACATCGCAAAGTACCTATTAAAACTATTAACCCCAAATCCGCCATTAACACACATTGCAACAAACCTTATAAATTTATTAACCCCTAAATCTGCCAAACCCACACAACGCAATAATCCTAATAAAACTATTAACCCCTAAACCATCAAACCCCCACAACGCAAATCAGTAAATTACTAAATCCCCTAACCTAACACCCCTAACTTAACACCTCCTAAATTAACCCCAATTACCAGAATTTAAATATACTAAGTTACAAACAATTAAAATAAAAAAAGCTAAAATTAAATTAATCTAAGATTACAAAAATAAAAAATTCTAACATTACATAAATTAATAAACCA